>NW_020290649.1:0-260409 GCF_003184585.1 Aspergillus saccharolyticus JOP 1030-1 | reverse complement strand
CCCCCTCCCTCCTCCTTCCTCTCTATCGAACCCCACTTCTTGGTGCTTCTTCAAGCGTTGAATAATAGCGTCATCATCAAGGGGATATTTTTGGATATTGGTGTACTCCAGATATCGGAGGGAAGGGGAAGCTTAAACTATCATAGTGGTTGATTGACTGGTGACTGCTCCGTACTGCTGGATCTTAGGGTCTCAAAAAGAGTAGCCTCTCCGTACTTCCAGCTTTTCCCCTAGGCTTCTGGAGCCGGTCCCTGGCGCCAGTCTCCGCTTTTGTCTAGGTCGGACCACCTTCGAAGCCCTACTTTTTCGCCGTGCGCGTTTCCCGGAGTCTGGATGACTAGTTTGGGAGGTCGACGACTTTGGTAGAAGAGAAGGAGGATTCAAAGAGAGAGGGAGTATGGGTGAGTGAGTGAGTGGGTGAGTGCCTGAGTGACGTATATCTGTACTCTAAATGTGTCTTATTTTTTTTTGTGCCAATCTGAAAGATCAAAGATCGAGAGCAGCGATAGACGAGGTACGGAGTATGATCAACTGGTACCTACCAAGTAACTAAGTAGAACTACCTAGACATAACAAAGCAGCCAGGCCAGCGCTTCCACCTCCAACTACGGAGTAGTAACTCGATGCGCGGGTCTCGGTCGGCGCCCGCTCCCTGAATTCCTTCTTCCCAGTTCTGACAATTGATTTTTTTTCCCTCTTTTTCTCTTGTCCTTTTTTCTTTTTCCTCCCTTGGGGAATTTTTTTCCCTCCGTCTTGCATTTTTCTGAATATTCTTATTTATTTTTATTGCTTCCCTCCCCATTATTATTTATTATTATTATTATCGATTGGCGTTATTATTACTACTTCTTGCTTGGACTTACATACCTGACCTATACCTACTTACCTACCTACTTACTACCTCTTTTCTTCAACCACACCACCGTAAAAAAGCAAAGTCCCTACCTCAATTCTCATCTCCCTCCCTCCTTCTCTTCTTTCCCTTTCTTCTCTCCCCCTCCCTCTCCCCTCCCCTCTTCCTCCTCCACCACTACAATTTACCTCTTCTTGTTTTTTCATTCCTCTTCTTCTTCTTCTTTCCTCACCTCCTTTCGTTTCATTTCCTCCCCACCCCTTCGCCGTGCGATTTATTCTAAGAGACTTGTAATCGGGCTGGCCCAGTTCAACTCTCCATTGCTCTCTTTGTCTGTGCCTTGTTCTTTCCCTTATTCGACGAGGGGTTGGCAACGTCAGCGCCTAAACGACAACCAACAACACACATCTTTCCCAAGAGGCCGGTACCTCTTTTCTTCTGCTCCGCGTGTTTGGACTCCGCTTGTGTTTCACCGTTACTTCGTCGAAATCGCATCTGGACTATAGTCACTCACCTTCAACTCCCTAAAGCACTTCTCCGAGTCCGGTTTGAACTTTCTTGGCAAAGTCATCTTTGGTGATTTGCGCGCGGTTTCACCCGCTTGTCTTTGGTCAGGTCTATTTGGCGGTGCGTTCTCCTTGTTCGGCCCAACGGTGTCTATGTTTAACATCCCGTCCACCATGACTCTTTGTTTGCGCGCATGCATAGAAATTTCGCATGCTAACTCGGACTGATGAATTCCTCACCAGACCACTGTATCACATTCAATATGTATCCTCAACATGGTGCCCCTATGGCGCCTCCCCAGAAACCCGAGACGTTCATGCTCTCAAACGAGGCTCAGCAGAGCCTCCCTCATGATGCGCAAGTCGCACTGCAGCAGGTCGATAACCGTAAGTTAAAAACAAATGGCTACAGCAACATCATCCTTTGTGGTCTTTCCCGCATCAGCAGTTCAGAATCTGACCTTGTGCCCGCCGCTCTTCAGTCAAATACTTCCTTCTCTCAGCACCCGTGGACTGGCATACGGACCAACTGATTCGCAGGTTCTTGCTTCCGACGGGCGACTACATATCATGTGTTCTCTGGTTAGTCTTGACGGATATTCGCAATTGATAGGGAAGAGCGCGCACGCTGATTGGCGATAGGAACAACCTCTTTCACATTTCGGGAACCGATATCGTGAGATGCCTGGCTTTCCGATTCCAGGCCTTCGGTCGCCCAGTCAAGAATTCGAAGAAGTTCGAGGAGGGTATCTTCTCGGACTTGCGAAACCTCAAGGCCGGAACTGATGCCACGCTAGAAGAACCCAAGAGCCCATTCCTCGATTTCCTGTACAAGAATAATTGCATCCGCACTCAGAAGAAGCAAAAGGTGTTTTACTGGTACAGCGTACCCCACGATCGCCTTTTTCTTGATGCGTTAGAGCGTGATCTGAAGCGCGAGAAGATGGGGCAGGAGGCGACCACAGTTGCAGTCAGCGAGCCTGCTTTGTCCTTCGAGTTTGATTCATCGCAGTCATTGTATGAACAGCTCACAAAGGCACAACAAGCGAACTCATCATCGTTTGCTGCTCACGCAAGTACGACATATGGCCAACCTGCATCCCCAGTGGTTCGGACCGTTGACGCTATGCCTCCTCCTCAGATGGCTCCCCAAATGGCTCCCCCGGCGCTACCCCTTCTCCCGGACGAGTCCGGCAACCCGGCGATGTACAACCCGATTCCCATGCCTACGACTCTAGCCCAAAACGTCATTAAGCGTGAAGCGGACTATGGGCAGATCCAGTATGATCGCAATGGAATGCCGATCGCCCGCATTCACCAACGCCATGCGTCAATGCCAACGTTCGTCGAATACTCCCCGGCTCCATCCTTTGTGTCTTCGCAGTACGAGGATTACTCCAATCGAGGCCTATCATTTGAACCAGTCACGCCTCCGCAACATGGTCACCTCGGCGCCGAACCAGCTTATATCGCTAACGAAGATACCGGGCTCTATACTGCTATCCCTGATATCTCCGCAGCTCCTTTCCATCCAATGATGCAGCTCCCTCCGTCAAATTTCACAAGTGCTCATTTCCCAACTCCGGCCAGATCCTTCCCCTCAAATGTCTATTCTATGCTAGAGGGCTCACCGACATACAAGCAGCGTCGGCGTCGGTCTTCTATCCCCCCGGGTGTTACCAGTGCCGCTGCTACTATGCTCCCGCAAGTCACAGGTCCACAACCCCAAGCTGTTGCTTATGCCGCCCACCGGCCAAGTGACCTTCGACGATCTGTATCCAGCTCCGTGGCCCCTATTCCAGAGGCGGATGATTCCCGTCATGACATTCATCGCCCTGTCAATGGATATCGTGCTGCAGTCCTTCCCCAGAAGAATCTGCTGCATGAGATGTCCCGCCATAGCACTCCCCTGTCGAGCTTGGATGAGAATTCCGAGCAGCAGCATGTCATGCATCCCACCAACCCGACGGATGAACTCGCTCCTCTTCCCGATGGAGAGACGCTCGAAATTTCAGCCCAACACAATGCGGCAAGCAAGATAGAAAGGTATGCCCCGGGGCCTGTCCGTCGGGCTCGGAGTGCTACCATGATGGAACTTGGTCCCTATCCACAGAAGTCACACTCCTGTCCGATCCCATCATGTGGACGGCTATTCAAAAGATTAGAACACTTGAAGCGGTGAGTTATACCCTATGTCTGGCCAACGCGTCCGCTGCGGCTGCATGCCAGCACGGCTTCTGTAGTTGCTTACTAACTTCTCGGTGCTTAGGCATGTGAGGACGCACACTCAAGAGCGGCCTTATCCTTGCCCCTATTGTAACAAGGCTTTTTCGCGGTCGGATAACCTTGCACAGTAAGTCTTCCCCGACAAGGCAGGGCAGCATAATAGGAATGCTAATATCGTACTACAGACACCGCCGCATTCATGAGGCGCAGCAGGATGGTCAGCCGCCAATTGCTATCCCGGACGATGACTTGGAAAATGAAGAGAATGGATTTGGTTCCCAAGACGAGGGATCCTCGCCGTCAGACTCGATGCCAAGTGCAATCGTCCCTAGCATGACTACAGTGCCCTCTGCAATGAGCTTACCTACTACTATGCCCACCATGATGGCTCCGCATATGGTTACTCCCCAGCTCTTGCAGCAACAGATTTGACCAGCTTGGCATTATTTTGATCTTCATGAACATTCTCAAACGTCTTTTCGCATCTATCTTGCGGGTTATATACTCCGATTTCTCGTCATATTATGCCGCTTTCTCTTGGACCGAGTTCTGGTGGTCCTTTGTTCATATGCATGCCCTGTGGGATATGGTGGCTAACTCAAGATTTCCTCCTTGATTGTGCCTTACATCGATTCCTAGAACCATTGCTGGCTTTTTTGTGTTTAGGCCTTCCCTGCCGTGAAAGCCAGGGCGATACCCTGGCCTGGGTTGAGAATCACTTTTTCTGTGTTTTAAAGCTTCGCAATCGCGCTGGACCTACTGGTCCCTAATAAGCGATACTGGCGTTACTGATTGTGGACTACGCGGTAGTTTCCATCACAATCCCATTATTGCTCATTTTATCTTCTGCTTCGGTTTGGTTTCTCTGGTTCTGTTTCTCTCCTCATGTGTTATGTTGATAATGGGATTTCTTGTATCATCTTCTTGTTTACCCCCCACGTCTTTTCCCATTCCCTTGCCATTATTATCTCTTCTTCATACTCCTGTCCTTTTCTTTGCCTGCATGCTGGGTTCTAGGGAAGATGAGAGATTGCAAGGTGCAGGATAAAACGAAAAGGAGGCACCTCGCTCTAAGAGGCTATCAGTTGAGCAAATACTCAGTGGGTGAGGGATCCGGTGCCATTGGGCTGACGAGGGGTCTCCTGGATCCAAAGGATGAGGAGTCGCCATGAATGGGAACCAAGGTGGCACTTGTGACTGTGGCAGGAATGATCGGGTTGAATATATGCATACAGATATGAATCAAATGGTAATGAATTTTGCCCAGTCAGACGACTTTTCTTGGGGTGGGAATAGGAATCAGGATCCATCATCCTGACAGGCAATGCTGCCATGCTTTTACCCCGGACTAATCGGGAACAATCGCGGTTGGGTCACGTGTGGGGCCTGCTGACGTCGACCCCCCAACCCTGGACCACTGGACCACGAAAGCGCGGCGCAAAGGACACACATGACATGCTTGCTTGCCTTAACCTTGCCTTGCTGTCTATTCATCATCCCCACATCTTTTCAGACTCCTATGCTCCCCATGCCTGCTGAGCTGGCTCTCATCGACTTGAGATATTGTTCAACGTTCCACGCAGTCATGGATCAAGATCAGGACTGAGAAGTTCTCCTCATTTCAAATCGGTTTCAGTGATTATTCTGGCTCTGCCTGATCCAACCCGCGCTTCCACGATAGCTTCCGCCCTGCCTTATCAGAAGCTCTAGTAGGCGTCGTTCCGTCACGATACCTGCTTGAGCTTTCGGCAAGCAATCACAATTAGAACACACAGAGACTCGTCTATAGCCCTACCACCGCACTGCTCCACGCTCTCGCTTGTATCACCTTTGATAGGCGCTGTCTCCGTACATCGTCATACAAACCGTGGCCGCCTCCACTTCGGCCTTTTGCTACAAGTCTATTCTTAACGCACTTTTTCAACGGTGCTGGACCACAACTAGTACTCAGACTTGAAGCCGCATTAACAACGCTTTCCGTGAGGAAACGCTTCTGAAACGATCAGTTCAATGACAGAAGCACATTATCGGTCTGTCAATGAAACGTCCCCTTTGGTGGGAGCAGCTGACAGTAATGAAGTGACTTCAATGACGCAAACCGGAGAGTCAAGTGCAAACAATAGATCGGGAGATTCTCCCGATCTTTCGGAGACAAAGAGCAGCTGGTATCTGTTCTTGTTGACCTTGAGTATTGGCGGGTGAGCACCTATCTTGTCAATATGAGCATGAACCTGCTCTCTACAGCAGCCAGAAGACTGACCAAAATGTCACTGTCCTAGTCTTCAGGTCGTATGGTCAACTGAGCTATCCAATGGATCGGTAGGCTTGCAAGCATCCATGGCATTTCTAAATTGATCTAACGTGGGTGCGGACTGTAGCCCTATCTTTTGTCGCTTGGAATGAGCAAGGCTCTACTTGCTTTCGTTTGGATTGCTGGTCCTCTGACAGGAACCCTCGTGCAACCTTATATTGGCATCTGCAGTGATAACTGCCGTATCTCATGGGGCAAGCGAAAGCCTTTCATGGTGGTCGGCGGTGCAGCGAGCGTTGTCTCTTTGCTGGCTTTGGCCTGGGTGCGGGAGCTCACAGAAGGCCTTCTGGGGGTATTTGATGTTGCACCAGGCTCCGATGCATCTCAGACATTGGTTATCGTGCTAGCCACTATCTTGATGTATTGCTTGGACTTCTCTGTAAATACCGGTAGGCCTGCCCAGGGTGGCGTACCGTTGACTGAACCTTGGAAAATGCTGACCGAATTTGGATTACAGTTCAAGCAGGTATCCGGTGCTTCATTGTGGATAATGCTCCTTCACACCAGCAGGAATCTGCGAATGCGTGGGCCAGTCGCATGACTGGTCTAGGCAATATTCTTGGATACATATTTGGATACGTGGATTTGCCCAAGTACTTCCCTTTCTTGGGCAACACACAATTCAAAGTGCTGTGCGCCTTGGCGTCCCTGTCACTTATCTGTACATTGTTGGTCAGTTGTCTGTACATCAAAGAACGAGACCCGCGACTAGAAGGACCTCCTGCCGCAGGAAATCCGGGGTTGGTCGCTTTTTTCAAGCAGGTGTTCAAGTCAATCCGGTATTTACCGTCGGAGATCGCCAAGGTATGCGAGGTCCAGCTGGCTGCGTGGATTGGTTGGTTTCCTTTCCTGTTCTATTCGACCACATACATTGGTCAGCTATTTGTCAATCCGATCTTTGAAGCACACCCAGGCTTGTCGGAGGATGACATCAACAAGGCATGGGAAGAAGCCACGCGAATCGGGACTTTTGCGCTCCTTGTCTATGCCATCATTTCTTTCGTGGCTAATCTGACGCTGCCGATGCTCGTTGTGCCTACGTACAAGCCGGTAATCGTCGACGAGTCCGAAGTGTCCGATGACCAAACCGAGGAGGAGCCTTTTCTGGGTGGCCGAAGGCGATCATCCTCAATAGAAACTGCATTGGAGGCCCCTACCGGTATCGCTCCTGCATGCAAAAGTGGATATGGAGAAGAGGGCGGGTGGCTTTCCAAATTCCAGATCCCGGGGTTCACCCTTCGCCGCGCTTGGTTGATGTCACATGTCAACTTCGCCATATGTATGTTCAGTACGTTCTTCATCTCGTCATACCAGGCCGCTACAGTTGTCGTCGGACTTGTTGGCATCTCATGGGCATTAACGCTATGGGCACCTTTTGCCCTAATTTCTGCGGAGGTGTCGCGCATTGATACCGAGCGCCGGCTTCGACGCCAGCGGGCTGACGGCACGGCACCGGACGCCAATGTCTCCGCCTCTCCGACCACAGCCGGGGAGGATCTAGAACACGGGCATGCACTGCCGTCTACCAAAGGAGAGGAAGAGGAGAACCTGGCACAGGCAGGGATTATCCTTGGTCTTCACAACGTTGCCGTGTCGGCACCTCAGATCCTTTCGAGTCTGATCTCCAGTGCCATCTTCAAGGCATTCCAGAAGCCCCGCGGGGAGCCGTGGGATGATAGTGTTGGATGGGTGCTGAGATTTGGCGGCTGCGCGACATTAGTTGCGGCATGGTTGGCTCATAGACTCGCTGAAGGAACCCGGTGAGTGGGATTTTTCTTGATGGTAGGCGGGCGTGATGCTTGGCCACCACTTCGCGGGTTGGGAGGAAGCGTAAGAGAGCATCGTATCTATCTCTTAGGAAAGTTAGAGTGTATTTAACACGTAAGTAGTTAAGCTGAAGTTAGTGAGAGACCAAATTTTTGACATTGAAGAAATTGGAGCAAATAAGTTACAGTAGATGGCATAAATACCAGTTGAAGAATTCAATTGAGGGGGAGGGGGTAGTAAGGAATACGTAGTTATCGGAGTTACAGGCACCGAGTAGTACGTTACATATACAATAATGCTTGATTGATTGATTTGCCCCGTCCACCCGCCCGCCGAACCACCCGCTCCGCACCCAGCACCAGCACTAGCAATTACGACTCAGCAAGTAACAGCAGCAGCAGCACCACCAAGCACCACCAGCAGTTGCTTGATTATTGTTGTCTGTCATCTTCTTCTTCTTCCTCCTCCTCCTCCTCACCCCTTCCCCCCTCCCTCCTGTCGCACCTTCATTCTCCTTCTACTTCGTCTCTTCTTTTTGATCACTCTCCTTTCCCTCTCCCTTCCCACTCACCCCTTCTTTTCTCCACTCGATCGATCTCTTATCTCTTCTCCACTGCTTACGACGAATCCCCCCTCCCGTTGGATCGTGCAGGATCCGCGGATGATTATGTGTGTCGTCTGTAATTTCACTCGGGCGCCAGACACTCGCCGTTGGCCTTAATCGTCCTCTGCCGTCCTGGGCAAACACGCCTCAGTTCCCAATAACAACAATGGCCGGTCAAGTGATGGGCGATGCCCTGCACCATTTGCTCCGTATGTATCTTTATATAAGAAGCGCGCCACGAAACTTCAAACACTAACTGTATCTGGTGCGTACTAGGTAGAGCGATGGATTCTGACACAGACCCAGACGATGGTATGCGATGCGATCTTGTTTATTATCGCACTGTTCCCGAACTGACAAGCATATTCTCCAGCTGATGCTCCCGAGGCCGGCACCAAGGAGTTCTTCAGCTCCTGGGCGCTCTTCATTCTAATCATGCTGTTGATGTTTGCGCTATTCACCAGTTACATACTGCAGCAGAAAAAGATCCAAGCAGTCCACGAAACAGTCTTGTCCATCTTCGCGGGTATGTGTGACTAGCCACCGAGGGAGGGCATGATTCTTCTGCGGTCTGTAACAGAGGCTGATCGGTGCATATAGGCATGTTTGTCGGGCTTATTATCCGCTTAAGTCCCGAGTCCCCAATTCAAGACAGTGTTGCGTTTGACTACCAATTCTTCTTCAATCTCCTCCTTCCCCCGATCATCTTGGCCTCGGGCTACGAATTACACCAAGCGAACTTTTTCCGAAACATCGGCACTATATTAACCTTTGCATTTGCCGGCACCTTCATCTCCGCCATCGTGCTGGGGCTGATTCTGTTCGTCTGGACGAGGATCCCATTGGATGGACTTGATATGACCTTTGTAGAGGCAATCTCGGTGGGGGCCACCTTGTCGGCGACGGATCCGGTTACCATTTTGGCCATCTTCAACCTATACAAGGTCGAGCCAAAGCTCTATACGGTCATCTTCGGTGAATCAATTCTAAATGATGCTATTGCAATTGTCCTGTTCGAGACCGCGCAGAAGTATGCCGATAGTGAGGCGGGCTCACTAACTTTCTTGAACCTGTTCGAAGCTATCGGCCTGTTCCTGCTCGTTTTCTTCGGAAGTATGATTGTTGGTGTCATCGTAGGGATCATAACCGCCCTAGGCCTCAAATACACTCATGTCAGACGCCAGCCGAAGATTGAAAGCTGCCTGATCGTGCTTATCGCTTATGCCAGCTACTTCTTCTCTAATGGCGTCTATCTTTCGGGTAGGTCACCAACCACCATCCTCCTTGGGATAGTAGGTTAACATGATCACAGGCATTGTCTCTCTCTTATTCTGCGGCATTACCATGAAGCATTATGCGTACTACAACATGTCCCGTCGGACGCAGTTGACAACGAAGTATCTTT
The DNA here is from genome assembly GCF_003184585.1 of Aspergillus saccharolyticus JOP 1030-1. Lineage (NCBI taxonomy): Eukaryota > Fungi > Ascomycota > Eurotiomycetes > Eurotiales > Aspergillaceae > Aspergillus > Aspergillus saccharolyticus. Next base: position 250,737 of record NW_020290649.1, on the reverse strand, counting down.
TCCAGGTGATGGCACAGCTATCAGAGAACTTCATATTCATCTATCTGGGCTTGGACTTGCTTGTTCAAAGGAACTTGCAATTTAAGCCATTGTTTATCCTTGTGGCCGTTTTCGGCATCTGTATCGCCAGATACCTGGCTGTGTTCCCCTTGTCTCGAGCCATCAACTGGTTCATTCGTTATAGGGCCCGTCGCCGTGGAATGGATGTCGCAGATGAGCTACCGTTCGCTTATCAAGCCATGCTCTTCTGGGCCGGTCTGCGTGGGGCTGTTGGTGTCGCCTTGGCCGCCGGTCTCAAAGGTGTCAATGCCCCGGCACTACGAGCCACAGTTCTCGTAGTTGTCGTATTGACCGTGATTATCTTTGGTGGTACCACAGCTCGGATGCTCGAGATCCTCGGCATCCGGACAGGCGTGGTGGAGGAGATCGAGTCCGACGATGAGTTCGACATCGAGGTCACCAACGGCGGCACGTATTACAAACGCTCCGATACAGGCTTGGGATACACGCCTCGCCGCATGGATTCCACCATTCCTTTAGATGGCGTCACGCGGGGTGAGCTGGACCGCCACAATAGCTACTCCAGTGGCAACAACCGTCGGCCCAGTCCCCCACCGTCTGGCTCGCGAGGACATTCCCGAATGTACTCGAATGCCTACAGTCAGCGAGACACTGCTCGCGACCGTTCCTCCACGGCCTCGTTATTGGGTAGCCGGCCTCGGAGCCATAGCGAAAGCAGCGCGGCAAGCGAAGATGAGTTTGGATTGAAGAACAATGGCAAGGGTCGTGCGACAGACGCTGACCAGCTCGAGGCCTTCGATCTCGATGTGGGTGATACCCCCTCAGACGACGACCTACCGCCGTCAGCTCCCACGTCTCGACTGCGGCGGTCCCCCTCCCAACCCCAACAGTATCCGGGCGGATCCCAGGATCCAACCCCTGCGACTACTTCTCCTCTCCGACGCGAGACAACATTGAGCGCCAGGGCTGCAATCCGCGATCTCTTTTCGGGGGCGTCTGGGGATCACGCGGCGTGGTTCCGACAGCTGGACGAGGACTACATCAAGCCCCGACTTTTGCTGGACCAGTCAAATCACAAGGGACCTGGAGCAGTCTGATCGCTCTTATTAGTGCTCTTGGCGTTGCCTGTATATATGTGCTATATATTGGTGCAGTTCACCGGTGTTGTGTTGCCGTCGTTGTCTTGATTTGATCGTTTTTGCCCTTGGCATAGCTGGGTTTGGGTAACCCGGAGGAGGCCTGATTGTGCGCATGGAGCTGGAGACTTGGTAGCAGGGGGAAACTGGGGAGAGGCAAGGAATCCTTCCACTCCTAGATACCACTATTCCGCCATTTTGAATCTCAAGAACGTTCGAACCTTAGCCTCCTTCCTCAGTGGTGAATTGAACAGCAATCTAGATATGACATCTCTGTCGATAGATAAGACCGAGACGTTCTATAAGTTCTCTCTCCCGCTTTCTCTTTTTCCTCTTTCCCCTTACTTTGCTTGCCTGTTGTCCTGTCCAGATTCTATCACCCATGGCAGAGAAGTCCCAGAATATGAACTCGATGAAGTCTAAAGCTCCTCCGGCGGTGGACGAGGGAATTTCGCTGGAATGAGGCGATATGCACGATATGCAGCTCTTGGGTTCGTTCGCTGACTTGTTATATGGGTCGTCCGTACTGATGAAGACAGCGGCGCTGGGATACAAGCAGGAGCTGCGCAGGCATTATTCGACTGTGCAGGGATTCGCCATTGCATTCAGTATCATCGGACTGCTACCGTCAATCGCATCGACCTTGTTGTATTCCATCCCGGCAGGACATGTGGGTATGGTTTGGGTACATGCTCCCCGTTCGTTCGGCTTACACAAATGCTCGCTTGATGCCGGGCTGGATGACCAAAGAGCTTTGGCTGACGCACCGTAGGAGACGGTCTCTGTCCCTGATCTAATGTGATATGGCACTAGGCAACGGTCTGACTCTAGCCCTAGGGTGGTTTGCTGCGAGTGCGCAGATCTTCAAAGTTGCATTGACTATGGTATGCGTCTTCTCATCCTTCTGCCATTTTTCCCAGTCGGGAGCTCACCGTGCAATGTCCCCTAGGCCGATCTAGCATCTGCCATGCCTACAGCTGGCGGTCTGTACTTCTGGACTCATTACTTCAGCGGAGAGAAGTGGAAAAATCCTTTGAGCTTTGTCATCGGATACAGCCTGGTCGCTATCTTCTTCGCGCGGATGATGCCGAAAACCCAGTCCGTCTGCATATTTCCTCAACGTGGGCCTAGTTTTGGCCACTGCTCTCGCTCTACCCATTGGGAAAGCAGTTCGCGGGGGGCGGTTGAACTCGAGTACCTACAGTATGTCTTTGGCCTCACCGCCTGACCCGAGGGCTGGAGCTTCATGATCGCGTGGTTGTCGCCCATTTGGACGACTGGGGCGTTCGATTCCTGTGTTCAGATGAGTGAGGAGGCCACCCATGCTGCACGAGCGGTGTCATTGGGGACTGTCTGGTCCGCAGGGCTCGGTGGTCTGCTGGGATTTGTCTCTCTGGCAATAATGGCAGCGGTTTTGGACTCCAAGTTTGGACGACCTATGGCTCAAGTGAGTTGCCGTCAGGTGCACCCTCTCGATGGAGATCTAATACTGAGCCGTTGCCGGCAACGATCTGGCCTGGATGGTCTCCCCATCCTCCCCCCGGCTTGTTTGGGGTCGAGACCGATTCCACCCTGGGGAGTTCTATACGGGCTGGCTGAGCGAGCCCATTGCTATCACCGCGATAGTGTTTCTGGCTTTCGCCATTGTCCTGAGCATGTTTCCTACCGAAGGACCCAATCCAACTCGTAAGTTTCCGCTTCGCCTCCCCTGTCTTGGGCCTTTCTCCCAATCTCTCAGACATTTTTCTATCCTCGCGTCTGGGCCATAGAATAATTTGACACTAACCTTCATGATACTATAGCTGCGAATCTGAATTACACTCTTGTGATCAACGGGGCCCGTGTGGCCTGGGGCGCTGTTCTACTATGCTGTCTACGGTCGCAAGGTGTAAAAGGTCCGCAGGCGACTGTGAAAGGGACATTGAGTCCGTCCGAGACGCGGCTCCCGCATGAAGAAGAGGAGAGGGAGAAGTAAAATGTCATGCCCAGACATGACTGACTGGCGGGATTGAATTGCTAGTATGCTTTGAAAAATACATTACATCGTAAGATACCCCATTGACACTCCTGTAATTGACATCAACTGCTGGAGGGTCGGAGAGCGCAAGAGAAAAGGGAGTGCAAACAGAAAGAAAGCTCGCGAGGTCCGCATCATCACCCTCCTGAACGGATACTATCATGATCCCGCGAGAAAAAGCCACTACAATTGTAGCCCCGTCACATAAGGCCCTGGTTTACTCGGGCACTTCGAGGACATAACGGCCAGCGATCTTGCCTTGTTCTGTTTCCGTTCACGAGCGTTAGTCTTTCCTTTTGCATACGTCTTGAAGGGGGGACGAGAATGTCGAGATGGAAGGAAGGGGAAGGGCAAAAACGTACCCATCAATTCAAAGATACGAGGGAGATCCTTCAGAGGCGCCGTCTTGAAGGGAGCGTTGATCAGGCCGCGGGCGAAGAAATCGACGGCCTCGACGCCATCCTGGCGGTTACCGACATAGCTGCCCTTGATGTTGATCATGCGAACGACCGTGTTGAAGACGGGAGCACGCAGGAAGGCATTGCCGGGCAGGCCAATGGCAACGACGCTACCACGCGAGCGTACGTACTCGGTCGCCTGCTGGAAGGGCTTCTCGGCCACGGCCAAGAGGATGACAGCGTGAGCACCAAGACCCTCGGGGGTGGCAGCTTTGACATCGGCGACTACGTCGTTGGAGGTGGTGAAATCAATGTAGGCCTAAAGGTGTGGGGTCTTTGGTCAGTCTTCTTCTTTCTTTACTGTTCGTTTTGGAATGTTTTTCCAGACAGGGTGTGGACGGTTTACCTCTGATCCCAACTTGTGGCACATCTCCTTCTTCTCTTCGCCGCCATCGATAGCAATGGTGCGCAGTCCCATGGCCTTCGCATACTGCAAGGCTAACGAGCCCAGACCACCTCCGGCTCCGACAATGGCTACGGTCTGGCCGGGCCGGACCCCGGACTCCTTCAGTCCCTTGTACACGGTGATACCGGCGCAGAGAATTGGGGCCACGGCGTCCAGGGGCACCTCCTTGGGGAGCTTGGAGGCGTGACTTGCCTTGGCCAGGGCATATTGCTGGAAGGTGCCGTCGACGGTGTAGCCGGAGAGCGATGCGTCGGGACAGAGGGGCTCTTCGGCCTGCTTGCAGAATTCACAGGCCAGGCACGAGCCGTTCAGCCACTTGATGCCGGCGTGGTCGCCAATCTCAAACTCGGTGACAAGCTCGCCCCGGGCCACGACGATGCCGGCGCCTTCGTGGCCGCCGACCAGCGGCTGCTTGAGGGGCAGCGGCCAGTCACCCTTCATAGCGTGTAGGTCGGTGTGGCAGACTCCCGTGTAACGGATCTTGACGAGGATCTGATCCGGACCAGGCTTGCCGACGGGGATCTGTTTGTAGACCGGGGGGTGGCCCTTTTCTTCGATGACTTGAGCCCATTGAGTCTCTGGAATCTCGGGAGGGGAAGACATGTTGGTGGTGATTGAGGGGATTAGGTGATTTGAGATTGGTAGCAGGGATTGCAGAGGTTTTGATTTTGGTGGGGGGGGAGGAGAGATAAAGAGTGATCTTTGTATGTAGAATTGAAAGTGGAAGTAGAAACCGATGTTGTGTTAGTTGGAATGGATCAGAGAGAAAAAGAGAGCGAAAAGACAAGACTTTATATGATTCCGAGTAGAGAACAACACCACAGACAACGAACCATAGTGAGACAACCTGACATTCACATTTCAGGGTTTAGTGGGGGGGGAGAGGCAGTAAGTGGGCAGTAAACGCCAGTCACTTCACTTTACAGCAGGTGGGGTGATTCCGTCCCGGCCGAAGCGCGCTCCAAGTGACGTCGTATGGTGGCCGTCAGCCTAGACAATCGGACGGAGGGAGCTGCACAAATAACACTGAGGTTGACACTGGGATCCCGGTCCTGTTTGCTGAGCGATTTTCCCAAAGATACGAGAGGGGAAGGAGAAGCAGGGGCGGATGGAATCAGTTACCGAGTCGGTATTCCGTAGATAACTGTATACTGTGTAGATCTCTCCTCCCTCTGCCCCCCCCCCCCTGGCGATACTCGGTGATGAATGATGCTATTCATTCTCTTTTTTTTCTCTCCTTTTCTGTAACTTACAGTCATTAGCTTCCCCGTCAACCTCAGACATCAATTGAATGGGCTTGGTAAACGTCATCATCCGTGATCGTCGAGGATTTGTTTCTCCGCATCCCACGGCGAACTGAGGGTATTATCAAAGCCTGCTATTGCATTAGGTCAGATTTCGCATCTCCGCCCTGGCCCCCCCCCCTCCCCCGACGTTGCTTCGGCTCTTGCTTCGGGGTCAAGATCCAATTCCCCTTTGATCCACAGAGTGAATGTCAATGGCAGCTGCATGCACTCTGCACTCATTCATAAAAAGTACGAAAAGTACGAGAAGACTGAGTAGTCAATGAGCAAGTCTGGGAGGGTTGATGCCTCAGGCCTGAATGTTCGGAACATATCGTATGTTCAAGGTTGAGTGGATGCTCAAAATCCAAGCGACAAACATGCACGGTCTTATATACCGCGAATTGGCCGATTGAGGACCTCCTGGACGGCCCCCCTGATAATCTCCCATTCACTACGGAGTACATCGCATGGGGGTGGCCCTTATGCGCGGGAGTCGCATGTCATACTGGCTTTCCATGCAATGCAGCCATCATCACCATCGAGTACTCAGTCCGGAGTACTTTGTAAGGTGGTGCTGTATCGATCTCAGGTCGCCATTACCTTACCATAACCTCCAAGAGAATCAGATCAACTAGTGGTAATCTAAGCCCGTGTAATGGAAATACCTATACAGCACTATACCGCACAGCACAGCCACAGCCGGGTGGATTCTGGATAGAACACCCGGCCCGAATAGGCAGGAACGAGCTGTCTCCGAGGCTGGAAAAAGACCCAATTCGGAGTCAATTGCAGCTGATGGATGGATGATTTGGATCGATGGAGTGTTTGTTCAAAGACTTCAACAACTTCAACTTCAACTTCTTCTTCTCTTCTCTTCCTTTCATTCGTTCCACGGCCCCTTCAATTCGTTGCCTCTTCAATTACCTCTGACCACTCCTTAGCATCAATCTTTCACCCATATCTACACATAACACATACATCTCAGCCATACACCTCTGTTCGATTCTATCTACACGGCTATCCCGACAAAGCCTCCTTCCCACGGAAAGAAAACCAAACTGGCGAGATTTTGCCCCTCATGGTTTTACCCATCTCTACAGATCATGGTAGCTGGTTGTAATTCTTCTTCCCAAATCAAATCTGCCCCAAGCAAGTCATTGTCATCTATTCATTCACGCTCCCTTCTATGGAACCCCGTCGTGAGGATTAAGTTGTTGGCTGGCTTCCTCCCTCACCAAGAAAACCCTCCTCCTCCACCAACCGCCGACAGATTCCTGTCCATCCGGTAGGCAAAATCAATCCTGCCTCCCTTTATCCGCTCACTTTTCTTTTCGTCCTTCTTTTCTCTTTTACCATCATCGTCGTCATCGTCATCCTCCTCCTCCCACCTTTCTCCATCATCTTCCCCTCCCATCTTCCATCTCCATCTCCATCCTTGCCTGTCCTCTTGGCTCCACTTCTCCCTCCAAATCGGCCACTCAGAATTAATTCCTCTTAACGCAGGGAACTCTAGCTGGACGGCGAACAACTAACGGACGGACGCGTGATCGCCCTTCACCTCGAGATCTCCGTGCGCTAAAACCTCCAAGACCACCTTCCTTCCCCATCCCCTTCGCGCATGGCCAGCCTTCGTCCATCGCGACGGTCCTTGTTCTAAAACTCCTCTTCCTCCCTCCCCCCCCCATCACTGCTGCCCGTCACCTTCGCCGCCGCCTCTTCATCCCCCGGCATACGCGGTAATCATGACGGGAGCTCCGCCGTACAATCCTCAGTCTCCTACCCAGCAGTCTCGTTATCCCGCCTATTCTTCTCCGAACAAGAACCGTCCCTTCTACCCCAGCAACAATGATCAATTTCAACAGCACCCGCCGCAGACGCCCCCGGCCTTTCCCCCTCAATCCAGTATGGCCAGGAGCCCTCACTTCTCGCATGCGCCATCTCCATTGCCGGCCACGCTGCCTCCGTTAAATGGCGCTGCTCCCTCGTCTCATCCACCGGATACATCTTCACAGTATCAGGCCCATTCCTCGGCTGGCACGCCGCAATTCCCCCTGCCTCGGCCCTACTCTAATTCCGTCTTGTCGGGCAACGGCGCGGCCCCCTACGGTCATTCTACTCCCTCCCACGCTCGTCCCTCTGGTCGGCCCGACAGTCATTCGCAGGTTTCTCCAAAGAAAGAAGCAGATTCCTCTTACCCCATGGGGGGTCACGGAGTCGCGGCGTACTCATCTCCCATGATGCGAGAGTCTAGGCATTCCCCTCCCAAGGAAACTGTAAGTTGTCTTTCTGTTCCCGATGGGATATCTGGCAGTGCACAGTAGCTGATGTTGATTCTCCTGCGTCTTTTAGAAACCAGATCCCATGTCTTTTGCGAGCATTTTGGCTGGACCAGCAGAAGAGCGCAACCCGCCTTCCCGACAGTCTCCACCAAAAAAGCAGTCGCCTCTTGACTCTGCATCAACTTCTATCGCGCCGACACCAACCGCCTCAGACACTTTCAACACTCCGTCGACGATGCCTAGTCCGATCGCCTACATCAAGAGCAAAGACAAAGAGACCTCGGGTCCGACTCTACCGAGATTAGAAAAGAAACCTTCCCAAGAGAAGCGCCGTCGCAACGTCGACCCAGAGTCCAGGGTGTCCGACTCGCGGACCTCAACCACTAATGGCATTGCGGAGTCCACGAAACCCTCTTCCTCTTCCCGCGCTGCTGTTTCTCGCCAGGCCTTGACGGAAGGAGAGGCGGAGGCTCTCAACCGCGCCATAGTCGATATGGCGAACGCCGATAAAAGTGACGTGGAAGCCCCCGGATATGAGAGACAGTATCAAGAATACAAGGCCAAAAGCAAAAAGCGTGCCCTTCTGACAGAGCAAACGGAATTGATTCGGCGCAAGGTCTGTATACCGTGCGCTCGTCCATTGGGCCTGGCAAGCTAACATTTTTTTGCAGCGACGACGCCACCAATTCCTATCAGCCTTCGCGAAGTCCCTTGAGAAGCAAGCCGAGGCTGGAATGGATCGATTCAGACTCGCGAACGAGTCGTCAGTCATCGCCGAAGTACAAGCCAAAGAGATTCAAGATGAGAAGGAACGCAAAAAGGATATGCAGCGAAAGCGGCGACGCGAGAATACTGTGCGCATGGAGATGCAGAAGAAGCTGGAGGCAGAGCTCAAAGCAAATGAGGCGCAGGACTCTGCCGAAAAGGCTAAGTTCCTCCGTGAAGCCGAAAGGGCTCAGCGCAAAATCAAGACTACCAAGAGAGCACTGGAGGGTGTCACTGCCCCCGAGGAGATTAGTGAGGTCACTCCCTTGGCGCCCAACCTCGAAGGCGGCACCACCAGTTCCTTCCACATTGGTCGGAACTCTCCTTCCAGGCGCAAGTCTGGACGCAACGGCCCCGTCACGCGCCCGAAGAAGTCGAAAGAACAAAAGCAAGCGGAGAAAGATGCAGCAGAAGCAGCTTACGCAGCCATGGAGAACGACGAGGCGCTGCCTCTGGCACCCAAAGAGGATCCTCGCAAGGAGTCTATCAAGAAAGAGACGACCAAAGGCAGCCGATCCAAGGAGCCCACACCTGCGCCGCTTTCCGCCTTCGAGACAAAGGGCTACAACCAGATCTACGAGCAAATCTGGCGCGATATTGCTCGTAAAGACATCCCTAAGGTCTACCGCATCAAGGGTCTGTCACTCAGCACGCGCCAGGAGAATCTTCGCAAGACAGCACAACTTGCTAGCAAGCAATCTCGCAAATGGCAAGAACGCACCAACAAGAGCATGAAAGACACTCAAGCCCGGGCCAAACGAACCATGCGTGAGATGATGTCCTTTTGGAAGCGTAACGAACGTGAGGAACGTGATCTGCGTCGCCTTGCCGAAAAGCAGGAGATTGAATCGGCCAAGAAGGCAGAAGCGGAGCGTGAAGCTAATCGTCAGAGACGAAAGCTCAACTTCCTTATCTCGCAGACCGAGCTGTACTCTCACTTTATTGGCCGCAAGATCAAAGGTGCAGAAGGGGACGAGTCCGGTGACACGGCCGTGGAAGGTTCTGATCAGACCATCCAGCCTGGGAAACCTCAAGATCACACGGTGGATATGCCCCCCAGTGTCGCCGATCTTGGGGCCAAGGTTACCAACTTCGAAGATCTCGACTTCGATGCCGAGGATGAGACGGCCTTGCGACAGGCGGCTATGGCCAATGCGCAAAATGCCGTTCAGCAGGCTCAGGATCGAGCCCGCGCCTTCAACAACGACCAGAACCAAATGGCTGCGTTGGACGAGGGCGAACTGAACTTTCAGAATCCTACTAGCTTGGGTGATATCGAGATCTCTCAGCCCAACATGCTTACGGCGAAGCTCAAGGAGTATCAGCTCAAGGGTTTGAACTGGCTTGTCAATCTGTATGAGCAAGGTATCAACGGTATCTTGGCCGACGAGATGGGTCTGGGAAAAACCATTCAGTCCATTTCAGTCATGGCTTATCTCGCTGAAGTCCACAACATCTGGGGTCCTTTCTTGGTCATTGCGCCAGCCTCAACCCTGCACAATTGGCAACAGGAGATCACCAAGTTCGTTCCGGACATCAAGGTTCTTCCGTACTGGGGCTCGGCCAAAGACCGCAAGATCCTTCGTAAGTTCTGGGATCGAAAGCATATCACATACACGAAGGAATCTGAATTTCATGTGTTGGTCACCTCGTATCAGCTGGTGGTCCTGGATGCACAATACTTCCAAAAGGTCAAGTGGCAGTACATGATCCTCGACGAAGCCCAGGCCATCAAGTCTTCTCAGAGTTCCCGTTGGAAGAACCTGCTCGGCTTCTCCTGCCGTAACCGTCTCCTCCTAACAGGTACTCCCATCCAGAACAACATGCAAGAACTGTGGGCTCTTCTGCACTTTATCATGCCCACATTGTTCGACTCTCACGACGAGTTCAGCGAATGGTTCTCCAAAGACATCGAGTCCCACGCTCAAAGTAACACGAAACTTAATGAAGACCAGCTGAGACGTCTGCACATGATCTTGAAGCCCTTTATGCTTCGCCGTGTCAAGAAGCATGTTCAACAGGAGCTTGGAGATAAGGTTGAGAAGGATATCTTCTGCGATCTCACCTATCGCCAGCGTGCGTACTATACCAATCTGCGCAATCGGGTTAGCATCATGGACTTGATCGAAAAGGCCGCTGTTGGAGACGAAGCGGATAGCACGACACTGATGAACTTGGTCATGCAGTTCCGGAAGGTCTGCAATCATCCGGATTTGTTCGAGCGTGCGGAAACGAAATCCCCGTTCTCGGTCGCACATTTTGCCGAAACCGCTTCGTTTGTTAGAGAAGGTCAGAACGTTGATGTCGCCTATTCAACCCGCAACCTGATCGAGTATCCATTGCCTCGCCTGCTCTGTGGATCTGCCGGTCGGGTCAATGTCGCAGGACCCGACAATGCGCATGCCGGCTTCCGTGGAAAGTATCTCAACCACATGATGAACATCTTCGCTCCGGATAATATCAGGCAGAGTGTCCGGGACAATGGGGCATTTTCGTTCCTACGGTTTGTGGATACGTCCCCGGGTGAGGCATACGAGCAGTCACGCCTTGGTGTCTTTGAGCGAGCTGTTCGACGCCGTGAGCAAACGAACAGGCTGGCTAGACTCAAAGTCGTGTACGACGATGACAGGACAGCCGCATCAGTCTTGCCCCATACCATGTTCAACATTCTCGACCGCAATGATGGTCGTGCGGTGCACGAAGTCGCGGCCGAGGGTTATATGCGGGATCTGATGACCGTTGCTGAGTCTATGTTTGAACGCGAAGGTCTATCACTGATTGAGCCTTCGGCCGGCCCTGCAGCCTCGGCGCCGCCGATCACCATCACAAGCTCAAGTCAGATTCCTATGTACGAGGCTAGAGACAGTTTCTTTAATGTTTCTTTGCGCCATGCCTTGTACGGTGTTGCTTCGAAACAGGTGGAGCAGCAAATCCTAGAGCAGAAGCTAGACCCTACGCCCTACTCTCTGCCACCCATGCTGCCCAAGCCACTTTCCCTCAAGGGCCGCTACACGCATATTGAGGTGCCATCCATGCGTCGCTTCGTTACGGACTCAGGGAAACTGGCCAAGCTCGACGAACTCTTGCGCGAGCTCAAGGCCGGTGGGCATCGTGTGCTCCTGTATTTCCAGATGACACGTATGATCGACCTGATGGAGGAGTACTTGACCTACCGCAATTACAAGTATTGTCGTTTGGATGGAAGCACCAAGCTGGAGGATCGTCGTGATACTGTGGCGGATTTCCAACAGCGTCCGGAGATCTTCGTGTTCCTACTATCCACGCGTGCGGGTGGTTTGGGTATCAACTTGACCGCGGCCGATACAGTCATCTTCTACGATTCGGATTGGAACCCTACTATCGATTCGCAAGCCATGGACCGTGCTCACCGTCTGGGTCAAACGAGGCAGGTCACGGTCTATCGCCTCATCACCCGAGGCACCATCGAAGAGCGGATCCGGAAGCGTGCGTTGCAGAAGGAAGAGGTGCAGCGTGTGGTCATTACCGGTGGTGCCGCTGGTGGCGTTGACTTTAACACACGTAATCGGGAGAGCCGGACTAAGGATATTGCCATGTGGCTGGCGGACGACGAGCAAGCCGAGCTCATTGAACAAAAGGAAAAAGAAGCCCTGGATCGCGGAGAGATGTTTGGGGCTGGTAAAGGAGGAAAGAAGGCGGCTCAGAAGAGGAAGAGGGATATCACGCTGGATGATATGTATCATGAAGGTATGGCGCCCTACGATCCCAACCTGCAAACATTGGCTAACTCGGATTTTCCTTTAGGTGAGGGTAACTTCGACGATGCTAGTGCAAAACCCTCTGGCGCCGCAACTCCGGTCTCCGCAGCGGATAACGTGGGTACGCCCTCGGGCACGCCAGTCCCCAAGCGAGGCCGTGGACGCGGGACCGGCAAAGGAACGTCGAAACGGGCGAAGACGACGAAAGAGCGACTGCGTCTCATTGACGGCGACGGGGGCCTCGGACCCAGTTAACACTACGAGGACCTTTCCATGATGAGATGGAATGACGGCGTTGGATTCACTACCTTCTTTTCTCTTTTCTTTCCTCCTTTCTTCTGCTCTTTTTTTCTCGTTTCCTTTTCTTGTTTCATCTGTGATGTTGCTAGGGCTTTACACGCTGATTGGGATTATTACACCAGATTATCTTTGTTGCTTCTTTGTTTTTTTTTTCTTTTCAATTGCGGATATCATGTCCGGACCATGTATTAACAAGAAGCATTGGTGATGTATGAAAACATTAACACGGGTTGTTGTTCCCTGAGATAATGAGCAGCGGACAGGGACAGGAGGGCCTGGGGGGGGGGAAAGAAAACAAAGCAATAAAGTATGGCGAATGGAATTTAAAAAAGCAGAGCCACAGATAAGGCGGCGATGGCAAGATAGATCTGTTGTTGTTTCAAGTGTGGAGTTGCATGTGGGGAAAAGGGGGGAGGGGGGAAGGGGGAGGGCATGAGGCTCTCAAAGCGTGCACAGTGACTGTCAAATTCCCGAGGTACTCTTTTAGTTGGAAATTGGTTTATCTACTCAGTAATTTACATTTTGATGTATCCTTAACTTGCCACAATAATTGAGTTACATTCACTTGTCTATTGATAGGCGAATAATGGACAGGGACTGATCTGTCCTCGTCCCAAAAAGGAAATGGTCGAAAGACTGGCAATCCCGTGACCATGCCGAGACCAACTCCGATACCACCTTTCTTAGTCATACTCCGACCCCGAGCCGGACCGCAGCACCAATCAGCTCCCGTTCAATCGTCAGCCCTCCCCGATGAGGTAAGCCGCCAAGTCGCGCCGGTTTTCCTTCCAGATCCATCATCCCTTGCAAATCCCGCGTGTTTTGCCTCCGAAGAAGAGTCAGTCAGTCAGTCAGAGACTCTTGAACTTTAACTCCACCTTTTCCTCTCCCTTTGCCCCCAATTTCTCTTCTGATTTACCTTGATCCTTCTCAACCACCCAATTCTTTTCTCTCACTCCCACGGGCTCCCTACCAGCCTACTACCAACAAGGGGTTTTTCACTTTTCTTCTCCTCAATTGCTATAATTTGAGCCTTTGGGCCGTACCGCACCCGATGGAGTCGCTTCTCCAGCAGTCCCGCGCCATGTGCCCGTTTCTCAAGCGCACCTCCCCATCCACTTTGCGCACTCTGTCCACCGCGACCCGTCCTAGCACCAGCTCCGGGGGCGGTACTATGTCCAACCTTCAGGTTCTGGCCCGCCGCTGCCCTGTCATGAGCAAGGCCCTGGCCGTGCAAAGTGCCCGTTTGGCCAACACCAAGCGGTTCACCTCTGGCGTCGCCGGCATGGACCCCAAGTACTTCCGCCCTGTTCCGACCAAGCGCGGCTTGCATTCGACCTCGGGGAATGGAGCAGATGTTGCTCCTAATGTCTACAAGGAGTCGCAGAGAGGTACTTGATAAACTTCCTCTCTCCGGATAATTCATACTAATACCATTGCTTCATAGTCGATCCCACTTTCCCCGCTGCCAAAAGCCGCTTCGAAGCGCCTAGCGCAACCGTCACGGGACCCCGTCCTGACGCCCCGAAGGTCGCGCCTTTCGACTACAATGCTTTCTACAATGGCGAACTGGAGAAGAAGCATAAGGACAAGTCGTACCGCTATTTCAACAACATCAACCGTCTGGCCAAGGAGTTCCCCCGCGCCCACACGGCCTCCCAGGAGGAGAAGGTGACTGTGTGGTGCTCCAACGACTATCTCGGTATGGGCCGCAATCAGGAGGTGCTCAAGAGCATGCACCGCACGCTGGACACCTACGGCGCCGGTGCGGGTGGTACAAGAAACATTTCCGGACATAACCAGCATGCAGTAGCTCTCGAGGGCACGTTGGCTAAGTTGCACAACAAGGAGGCCGCTTTGGTCTTTAGCTCTTGCTTCGTTGCCAATGACGCTACATTGGCAACTCTGGGTAGTAAGATGCCCGACTGTGTCATTCTCTCCGACAGTCTCAACCACGCCTCAATGATTCAGGGAATTCGTCATTCTGGGGCTAAGAAGATGGTGTTCAAGCACAACGACCTGGTCGACTTGGAGAACAAATTGGCATCTTTGCCCCTGCATGTCCCCAAGATTATTGCATTTGAATCCGTCTACAGCATGTGCGGTTCGATTGCCCCCATCGAGAAGATCTGCGACTTGGCCGACAAGTACGGGGCAATCACTTTCCTCGATGAAGTGCACGCCGTCGGCATGTACGGTCCTCACGGTGCGGGAGTTGCGGAGCACCTCGACTACGACATTTACGCCTCTCAGGACACTGCGACCCCTCGTAGCACCAAGGGCACCGTGATGGACCGGATTGATATCATTACTGGTACTTTGGGTAAGGCGTATGGCTGTGTTGGTGGGTACATTGCTGGCTCCGCTGCCATGGTGGATACCATACGTTCTCTGGCGCCGGGATTTATTTTCACTACCTCATTGCCTCCTGCGACCATGGCTGGCGCGGACACGGCCATCCAGTACCAAGCCGAGTACAAGCGGGACCGTGTCTTGCAGCAGTTGCATACTCGGGCGGTGAAGGAATCTCTTAAGGAGCTAGATATCCCCGTTATCCCGAACCCCTCTCACATCATTCCCCTCCTAGTTGGAGACGCTGAGGTGGCCAAGCAAGCTTCGGACAAGCTCTTGGAGGAACACGGCATCTACGTCCAAGCCATCAATTACCCCACCGTCCCTCGGGGTGAAGAGCGACTCCGCATCACCCCCACTCCGGGCCACGTGAAGGAACACCGCGACCATCTGGTTCAGGCGCTTCAAACCGTCTGGACCGATCTGGGTATCAAGCGCGCCAGCGACTGGAAGGCTCAGGGCGGTTTCGTCGGCGTCGGCGTCGAGGGAGCCGAAGCCGCTAACCAGCCTATTTGGGAGGACGCCCAGTTGGGACTGCGCGAGGGTGAATCTCTGGAGACTGCCGTTGAGCGGGAGTTCCAGGACGCGGCAGCCGAGGCGCTGCTCGCCCAGGCAACTGTCAGGATGCAGACCGCCGCCGCTGAGATCCGTCCTGCTGCTGCTGCCTCGGGAATCCCTGTTGGTGTTGCCGCTTAGATTCATGTAGTTTGAGGATTCTCATGTTTTGAGAAATTATATTTTGTGGATGCACAGTGCCATTATCTCCACGTCCACTCTTTTGTTGGTAATAACCATGGATCGCATGACCTCTTATATGCTCGAGGGGGGAACTCTCGCCATCAATCTATATCACTTCTACCTCTTAACTACCTTGTCAAGTGAACATATGATGAATGATATGAAATTGGAATGGAGAGTCAATATACTAAAATTCAATGCTTGATGAATGAAACTTTAGGAACTAGTTCCGGTAGTCTGCGTGCTTGGCTTTAGATATCAAATACAGCCGTCCTCCTTCGACTACTAATTGAATTCTAAATCGTGATGCAGTCCTTGTTAGTGGAGGATAAAGTAGTATCACCATGCCGGGTGCCGTTTTCAATTGCCTGATGACAACACGAGAGTTGGGAGGGTCTGTCCGCATCTCCAACCGCATATTTACTAGTACTATCTACATAAATATCCACCCGACATCGGCCATTCTACCAACATCAAACAAAGAACTAGAGGACGACAAAGGTCATTATTATGCTCTCCCGGAATCCAAGAGATTGTCCCCATGGAACACCAGGCAGTCCCTGTGTCTCTCTGTCTCTAGTAGTTAACTACTTCCTCGCCGCTTACCAACTACCTCACTCACCAGATAACTTCAAATACATACATAAGACATACCGTGACATACATACAAACACACAAAACAAGACATAACAACCAGGAACCAGGACGCCAAGGGACGATCAAACGCCCCGAAACAAAGGACCAGATGCTTTTTTTTATGGGTCTGAACAAACAAATGCTATCAGTAGCTGAGGATCCGCCCACTCCGGATTGACTCCCCTTTGCTCGACCATGCAACCACAGCGCATATGAACATGGTAAAACATCCATCCTTGTTACTGAAAAAGAAACTTTGGGAGGAACGACGCTCCAATTAGCGGAGGTAGGGGTGGTTGAAGCATTGGGACAACCCCCTCAAGCTCTTATTTCCCTCCTAATTTACAAAAGGGCCCAGATAATAATTTGGGGAGGTATTGTTATTCTTTCTTCTTGGGTGGCTTGGGGGTTTATCCACTAGCGTCTCTTCCCACCACCGCGGCTTACCTTGGGAAATTCGACAGGAATCCGCAACCTGGCCACTCTGCGAGCCGCCGCCTCAGCCTTGCCGCCCTTGATACCCCACTTGGCGAACTCGGACTCGCGGGGTTTATCGACGCGGCAGCCCAGCTCGCGGAAGTACTGCAGGATGACAGGACTCTCGAGGTGAAGATCATCGCGCAGATCCGAGGGGTCGGTGGCCAGCTCGTTGGGGGCGTTGCCGCCCTGGGAGCTGTTTCCGCCATCCTTGGCCGGTTGGGGCGGGATGTGCAGCGACAGAGCGCAGATGGTGGTGTGAAGGAAGGTGACGTCGTTGCGCGAAAGAGAGCCGCCGGTTCCCGGGGCGAACTTGCGGCGGATGGCGTCGATGATCGGGTCAGGGATGGCTTCGGACGAGCCGGAGGAGGACGCGGATGTGGGAGAGGTGCCGCCGGACAGGACGGTGCGGAGCTCGTTGCGGGGCGGAAGGCGTTTGCTGCCGGGGCCGGCGCCCTTGGGGTCGCGTTTGAGATGGCGGTTGAGTTCGAGGAGCAGCAGGATGAAGCGGAGGATCTGGAGGTGGGTGGTGTTGCCGGACTGGATGACGGCCTCGACGCGGCGCGAGACGTACCGCGAGGTCGTGACCACGGGTTCCCCGGATGTGGCAGTATCGATCCATTCTTGCACACCGGGCAGCTGTCGGAGCGTCGACTCGCCGTTGGGCACCAGCTCCGAGAGCGGGTATACCTCTGCCGGGTGAGCAGCGTCCAGGTGCGGCGTCGGGATAGGCTTGTTGGCCTGCACTTGCGCCTGCACCATGGCTGCCTTGGCGGCAATATCGTTGACGCCCTCCGTCGGCATCGAGGACAGAATGGCGGACTCCGCGGCCGAGGCGGCCCCTGAAGGCAGGTTGGAGAGCTGTGCGTTTTCGGCCAGAGATTGCGCCGCTTTGCGGGATTGCTTGGTACCGAAGGTGTTGGTGAGTTCAGTGCGTTGGGCACGAAGGGTTTGCTAGGTGTTAGAGAGAAACCGTTAGTTTTATCGACCTTCGTTGCATAATATAATATAAAGATGAAGGTAGTCAAGAACAAAGAGAGAAAAGAAAAAGAAACATACCAACTCTTCCTCCTCTTCCTCCTCCTCTTCTTCTTCATCGATAGAGCGCAGTTTCCGCACCGCACCGCGCAGCGTCATTTTTCGGACCTCGACAAACTGCCATGTCTTGTTCTCGGGGTCGACCACTGCGACGTAGTGCTTCAGCTGCGAGTCGGCGTCCTCCTCCGCCTCGCGACCCACAAAGTCCAGCTTGGGGTGCTCAGCAGACTGGAGCAGCAGCTCAGACGAGACTATTCCCTTGTTGCGCGTCGAAGTGGAAGAGGTCTTGCTGCGGGTTTTGAGATAGGGCTTAAGCCGGAGATTGCGGGGTGCGTTTAGGCCGGGAGTGGTCACTTTTGAGTTTGCCCACAGGCATTAGCATCTAATCGGATTCTCCTAGTCTTCTTTTTGACCAAGAGCTAAGCAAGTTGGGAGGAGCATACCGATGACCGGGGCAAGTTCGCTATCATCCTCCACGACGCTGGAGGCCAGAGGAGGCAGATCTTGCAGTCCCAGGGCAGGCTTTTTGCTGGGCCGCTCGTGGCGGTCAGAGGCGCGCTTGCGCTTCTTTTCGACCTTGTCGGAGACCATTGTGCAGAGTTCGAGGATCCTATCTGAGGCAGGTCGAATGCAGCAGAATTCCAGGCTCGACAGAGGTGGAGTTCGATATACCGGAGGGAAAAATCGCGAAAGAAAAAAAGTTGAAGGCGGTCAATGAGTCTCGAAGAGGAAGGCGGAGAGTGAGAGAGAATGGAGGGTGGGTTGCGGTGCAGATCACGGGGACACACAAATCACAATCAGCCATCACCGTAGATATAGATATAATGTTCCGACAAATGACACTGGGTGGGTAAAAGAACAAGAAGCTGCTCGAGGGTAGAAAATTTAGATCTACAGTCTACAGCGGTAAATACGCATGGAAAATCAGAGAATTGCGTTTGAACTTTTTGATTGCAATGAATTCTCAAAGGAACCTCTCCACGGCCCGAAATTCTCTGGTTATAGCCAGAAAACCCCGAGACATAAGATATTGACCAGTTCCCCATAGGAAGCTCAAAAGGTATCGGCGTATGATAGGTACATAATCAAAACCGATCCCTTTCCAACCCTACCAAACACATTGCCCAACTCCAAGGTAAATGAGACACGCGAATACGCATCCCCACCACTGTCCGGTCACGATAGCGAGAAACAAGCCGTCGTGTAGATCGAAGACGTTTTAAATTGAATCCGAAGGATTGGAACGGAATTTTCGAAGTTCCGAGTTGTTAAACGGCGGATTCCGACTTCGAGAATGAGTAAGAAAACCAGACAGGGTCCTTGATTCGAGATGGCGAGAGGAAAGGAACCACGTTAACGATCAGGAAGGTTCAATCATCATCGTGACGTCGTTGCAATTCTTCGTTGTTTTGTTGTCGTGTTTAGCGTTCAACCTGAGTCTTCACATGAAGAGCTGAGATGGAGGGGGCGAGTAATTTATTTGCTGAATTTGCGAGTCAGCCATCGATCGAGAGCCATAACAATTATTAGAAGGTATAAATCGAGGTAACTCACCTGCGAGCACGCATCTTTCTGCGCTTGCGCTTAAGGCGACGGACGCGCTTCTTTCTCCACTTGGCTCTCATCTTCGTAGATAGGACTACAAAAGAGCTGTTAGTACTAACTTCCAAGCCGGAAAGTTAATAAGGGCGGGATAGTAGACTCACACTTCTGCGAGGATGAAAGAGATGGTTGCAAGAAAGATGGAGAACGGCCGCGGTTGAGCTTCTTGTGTGCGCCGTGGCTGACTCAGCATCCAATGCCGCTAAGGGCTCGCTAGT
This sequence comes from Aspergillus saccharolyticus JOP 1030-1, assembly GCF_003184585.1. Taxonomy (NCBI): domain Eukaryota; kingdom Fungi; phylum Ascomycota; class Eurotiomycetes; order Eurotiales; family Aspergillaceae; genus Aspergillus; species Aspergillus saccharolyticus. Next base: position 231,271 of record NW_020290649.1, on the reverse strand, counting down.
GTTATGACTGCTGTGATTGGCTGCGCATTGGCCACCGTTTGGTTTACCGAGACCGCTCGTGACATCAACACTCCCGCCCCGGTGTATAACTCAGTCCCGTTGCATTTTTGTTCTTCGTGTTTGGCTGGGGGGCTTTTGTTCGGCTTGCAGACTCGAATTTTGACTCAATCTACAGTGTTGTGTGTGCTGAGAAATTCTCGTTATTCACATTTCATTATGCTTCATCAGTAGTAAAGCACGCTCGATGTTGCAGGGACGCATCCTCGCTTGACCGCTCTTCAACACTCTGATAATAATAACCCTAGCCCTATCAATTGACTTCGTTAATCATGGTCTCAAATGACCAGATCCATGTCTTTCCCAGAGACTAACGAGTAATCTCCAACCATCCAAAAGGCATTTATCAATATGCGTATCGGTATGCCACCGCTAGATCACCTTGAAGTCCTTCTTCCTCCTCCAACAAACTCGGTTGGCCGTTGCCATGGGCCATGGACCGCTCCCGTCGTTTGTTCGCAGTCCAGATAGCTATGAGATAGAGAACGCAGCAGGCAGCCGAAAAGCACTGGAAGGACAGGCCGATGATATATCCATTACGAAAAAGAGGTGCATCTTTCGCTAGAAATGCGTATGTGGAGATAAATCCTCCAACTAGGAGTTACCATTGTCAGCTGCCCGTAAGGCTCTTTGGTCTTGCGGCCTACTGGAACTTATGGTCACTTACTATTCCCAAACCCAACTTGCCATGCTGTTCCTACACTGCGTCGACGATGGCCGCCTAGGTTCATAGCAAACCAGCACACAATCACGGGCATTGCGCTGTACGTGCCGCATGTGACCATGAAAAGAGCACCATACTGGACATTTCTATGAGCCACTCCGTGGACATTCAAGAGGATCCCGTATCCTGCGATAGTGATCATCATAGGAATCAGGGTGAACGCAAACCGATGCTTGAACTTATCAGACAATACTGCAATGGCCATCGAGAAGAAGAAGGCGGCTGCCCATGGCGGGATTGAGTACAACTGCGTCTGAATGGCTAAGTCGTACGTCAGTGCATCGAGTGTAAGCCAGGGAAGTCACCGTCAGCATACCTCCGTAACCATAGGTGTTAATGATTGTTGGTGCAAAGTAGGCATATCCTGGATCTGTCAGCGAAGTACTACCAGCCCAGATGCAGCAGAAATGTGCCGGGGCTCGCTGAAATACGTACCATAGGCCGACACGACTTGACCAAAGTACATGAGTCCGCCGATGAAGATTTTATCTAAACCTGATCAGCCTCCGTAGAGACCTGTTATATGCACGCTTACAGTCTTTGAACACGTCCAGCACTTCCCGGAAACCGATATGGGCGTCGTGCCCAGCTTTTCCCAGATCTTGGGCTAGCTTTGCCTTGATGTACTTCCGCTCGTCATCGTTGAGCCATTTGACATCCTCTGGAAACCCGGGAATGACAAAATACCATGCGAAGGACACTACGCAAGTAATGACACCTTCGATGATGAAGACCCATCGCCAGCCGTTATAGCCTCGCAGGCCAGCCATCTTTCCGAGACCACTAGCTAACAGACCACCAAAGGCACCGGCAAGGGTGGTCGAGCTGAAGAAGAAACTGAACCGCTTCTGGGCTTCACTTCGTTTATACCACGAACTTAGCAGATAGAAGCCTGAACGCGTGTCACAAGTCAGTACGGCGGTAAGTAGCACGGTGCGGAAGATGATACTTACACCCCGGAAACATGCCTGTTTCAAACATTCCTGATTTTCTTTCGTCAGCCTCGCGGCCAAACTAGTAGCAGAGATGAAAGGCGAGTTACCCAGAAACCAACGCGTGGTTACCAATCCACCCCAGTTCGAAACTAGGCCTTGACAGATCATGACAAGCCCGAAGCCGAACATGCATAGTGACACTACGAAGGGTTAACGACGCAGTCAGCCAATGTCCAAGGCAGCGACTATGTATGTTGCCATATACTCACACCAGACATGCGGATGCAACTTTTTGAGCAGCAGATTGGACGGAATCTCGAACAGCACATATGGCACGAAGAAGATGGTCAATGCAGTGTTGTACTTAGTTCCGGTGACAATGTCGAGATCCTTCTGCAGTCCGAGCACTGCGGCATTACTGATATTTACTCTGAAATGGCCACTGTCAGTGATACAACGGACCTGCATTCCAAGACATGACACACATACCTATCCAGGAACGCCAGCAGGTACAGAACGCACAAGCACGGAACGATGTGCCAATCGATTTTGGCCATTAGCTTGCGCTCGGTCGTGGTAGTAAGCGGAGGAAGGCCCGCGGCGGACGTCTGGATTTGTTCTTCAGTCTTCATCTCGGTGAAATCAGGGGACTGCGAGTCTATAGTGGTGCACGAAGTCGTCAGCATACTGTATGGTTCCGAAAATGCAGGCAGAAGACGTACCCGAAATGCGACCCATCGTGCTTGATTACACTTTCAAGTCTTTGTGATGAGTTGAGAAAGGCTCTATTAGACTGGGGACTGAGGCTATAGTAAAGCTTGGTATTTCAGGAGTGGTGGAGGAAGTCAGAGCTTCGTGAGAGAGGATGTTATGCGCAAGGTTTTCGAGTTATGAAAGATAAGCACATTCACTCAATCACACAAGATAGCAGTGAAGCATAAGTAGGGAAACGAGATCCAGACATGGGATCTTCTTATATTTCATTTACGGAGAGTAAGCAACAGGGAAGAGGGGGGAAAGGCTCGGTATTAGTAGGTAGTAGAAAACTTAGTAGCTACGTAGGAAGTCAGCTCAGCCGTGTTAATACCCGATCAATAGATGTAAGGAGAGCCGATATGCCCAGCCAATCGAGACTTGCACCTTGAAGCCTCAGCTGAAGACTTGTCATTGCAGCCTGACGCGTGTTTCTGCGGGATCCGCACTACCACAGATCGGTCAATGATGAGCCAAGAGAATACAAGCACTGAGTTCAAGATGCACAGCTGTCGTTCATTGGGGATATATCATGGATTAATTTCATGAATCATGGATATGTTGCTAGATGTCTGTATCTCCATGAACCCGAAACTATGTCTTCTTCTCCCCAGGAATCCAGACTCTGGGGACAGTCCGTCAGTCAAACATCAACCGTGTACAGTAGAGTCCAGACTACAAAGAAGTATTCTCTGATCAAACACTTGCAAATGTAGTAAAATGCACTAACCACAACTAGTGAAGTGGGGTGGATTGTTCCGCACTCCCTCGTATCGGGATGACTCGGGCGGGTCCATTCGGCTTTCCCCGCATTCAATGAGGTCTACTAGTGCCGCTAGGGTCTGATTGATTATCGTAACTATCGCTACAACCAGGTCACAACAAGGTGATTAGGCCGTTGCTTATCAATATTATACATGAATCATACATTTGCCCATTTCCAGCGCCTGATAATCTCATCGCCTATGTGCTAGTGACTATCAACTCTAGCGATATGTCAAGGGGATCTGTTGACACATCCATGGTATCTGCTGTAGCACCGGTCGTGCGAGCATATATAAGAAGGGGGAGCCTCATTACAAGTTCAATCAAAGGAGTAATCTCTTCACGGAGATAACGGCAATCATACACATCATGAAGGTGATCCCGCTGATGGTTGGTCCTCGACAGCTTTGCCCCACGCCGTCTCAAAGGTTGTATCGTCAGCCACTGTCAGCCCCGAGATCGACTGAACCGCCAGGCCCTCAATGTCCTCAGTATCCACCATAATTGGGCCAGAGGAGGAAGAGGGGGAGGGAGTATCGGAGGTTGCTTCTAGCGGCACTCTCGTGGATTGCTTGTTCGGATTAGACTCGAGCAATTCAGAGTTGAAGTTGGAGCTATAAACAACAGCTGCAAAAGCTTCCAACTCTCGAACTCCTTGCTCCATGGCATTTAGGTATAAGTTGGGAGGGGCGGTGCCATTACTGATCACATGGGCTTGTCGAGCCATTACGGCCAACACATTTGCTAGCTTGGTCTTCTGTTCCGAGCTAGCCCACCCAGGAACGACCGTAGCAACAGATGTAACCGACTGAGGGGCGGGCGTTTGCGATGACTTAAAAGCTTCTGCTGTGCATTGCTGAACCAGGGTCTCAAAGCACTCGTTGTTGAGAAGTAACACAACGCGGGTGAATGTTGGAGATTCGATAAGGTCGGCTGTCTCGTCCAGGAGGTGCCGCAGCGTTGTGATGGTTTGAGGTGTCGAAGGTTCCGTTACTCCTAAGACACCGGACTCCTCCAACAAGTGATCTTCTTCCTCTCTTGGGGGAAGCAGATAGGATAGCCAATTTCGGCATCTATCGCTTAATTAGTAACATGCCAACGAACAAAGGGTAGGACTGACAACACTTACTTCCGATCCTCCTCGGTATTCCCTTCGACCTTCCTTCGCACTTGCAGTGTAAGCTCTGCCAGCTTTCCTCGAGAGATATCCTCTCTGGGGTTGTAAGACCCGAACACTTCCGTCACGGCAGTCCGCACCTCCTCCATCAATTGTTTCCAGCCGCGGTGAAGAAGCCACCAACTGAAAGCCAGATAGCGCCGGTTGGTTTCAAAGTCGTTGCCCAGGGTCTGCGTCAGATCGTCGTCATCATGGTCTTCAAGTCTGATTGTAGATGCATTGGCTGGGGGTGTGGCCATAGAAATCACACTAGACAGATAGTTTCGACGGCCAAGAAGGTTGAGTTGAATTCGGGTGAAAATGGTTAGCAAGGATAGGGTATAGATCAGCGTGAAAGACCTAGTAATAGCTACCATGACGCTGTCAGCTTTCAAAATCGACCGGACTCTTGAATCGAGGCAACTCACAGGTGATTTTAACCTCATTCCAGAGCTGGGTCTTGTTTCGCTTTGGCGACGGCAACGGTCCCCCTCCTTCGAGTGTAGATTCTCCCATTTGACTCGCACGAACGAAGCCATCACTCTGGAAGCTAGAGAGACTCCGGCGATCATCCTCTGTGATACTCGGAGAAATTGAGCTCAAATCAGAACCTGTTCCTTCAGCCGTGCCGAGGCGAGCCAAGCGCTCCGCGCGCTTCTTTTGCAGCTCCTTCGTCAATTCCTCGACCGGCAATGCCTCCAGTATATCCTCAGCTGCAGTGGGCAGAAGTGCTAGAACCGTGTAGGTACAATCGGTCTGGTTCTGTTCGAAGCGTCTCCGTAGGCTAAAACGAGGCATGGCTTGTCAGCGACCGCTTCAGAGCAGACGAGCACATCGCATGACGGCCCGAGCTATAGACTAGTAAAGAGAATCACGTACTTCTCACGAGCAACACGGTCACTCCCCATACGCTCTCTTGCCTCAGAGATTTTGCCCAACAGATACTGACCGGCGAGATAGCCAGCTCCGATCACGCCAGCTCCAATCGCGAGGCCCTTGCGATTCCGCCGGAACCAGCGCTTAGTGGCACTGATCATGGTGGAGCGATAACGGGGATTGTCAACAGGCGAAGTGGGATTTGATCATAATATGGTAGAAATGAACGTTGACTGAGATAAACGGTTGAAGAGGGTCGGATGAAGAGGAGATAAGAGTGAAGGAACAAGAAGGCAAGAAAATGTGACAGGGAAAGCGACCGGGGTTGGAGAAGGAATACCTACACGGTCGGCGAGCGAGTGGAGGGAGGGAGGACAATCCGGCCTCGGCTAAACAAGGTCGGGTGTATGATAACAGCTTGTGCCGTGATTGATCTTCATGGAGGTGGGACTCGTGTCTATTGGAGTCTTCGTTAGGTTAGAGACATCTACGGAGTACTCCTACGGATAAATACCAAGCATAATAGGGTCTACTGAGTACAGTAGCCGACAAGCCTCCAAAAGTTGCATCATCGCTGCTGCATCCTCATCCGGCCTCAGATTCAGTGCCTGAACGGTCAGGCTGTTAATTGTTCTGTACCGTACAGCTGCCTAGATCGATGTGACAAACGCACATCAGTTGCAACCTTTACATGTAATTTGACTCAGAGGCAGTATCCCAAAGGATAAGTCAGACTTTGAGAGACTGAAAGAGGGACCATATAAGGATGATAAGAGCAAGAGCAAGAGCAAAAGAGAGAGAGAGAGACATAGAACGAGATTGATTAACATTGATAATTAATTACATCGTATTACATACAAAGGATGACTGGATCGACCGGGTAACTTTCCCATTATCTCCTCCTCCTCCTCTTCCCCCTCCTCCTCCACTCTTTCATTGCACCCATACATCTTCTTACTCCTCTTCCAACTCCTCCCCCTTTCTTCTCTCGTCTCGTTCATCCTCCATGACATTTCCGTACATACACACACTCAGTCTACCTCGCTACTGGCAGAACATGCACCCTTCATGAATCTTGCTCTATGTAAGAACTCTCCGACGATCATAAGACCCGACAGACAGCGTCATCGCCTCGGCGGCCTTGCACTCTCGACTGTGTTGCACAACACAAACACAGAGCAGACAGTATCTCATCTTTGATAGTTGGAGAGCAGTACTTGAAGCGACATCCTCTAGATTGGGCGAGCACAGCACCTCCCCCGCGTCCGTAACCCTTTCGGCCCCGGAACGAACCCCCAGGGAAGATGGAGCCCCGCAGAACACCCCCGGAGTACTTCCTCGAGATTTTCGCCGACACCACCACCGTCAGAGATGTCTTAAAAGGTTAGTTCCAGATATACCATCGCTCAGATGAATCAAGAAAAGTGCAAGGCCTCAAATCTCTTACCAACAACCCCTTAAACATAGGCATCCTCAATCTAATCTTCTTCCACCGATACTTCCCCTCCATCCGGCCCAGTACCTTCGATGTTCTAGACCTTACCCTCCCTGCGATCGACGACGTCGACCTCGAGACCCTCATCGATTCACGCATCAGCTCCCTCGTTCGCCAACATTCGGCAACCAGCGGCGCCCACGAAGGCAGTGGTGGCAGTGGGGGGTCCGGCGTACGCGGCCGTATCGCAGTGGAATTCTACGAAAAGCGACGCCGCCGCTCCGGAATCTGGTTCGGTGGCCTAGCCGGCAAAGGCGAGGAGGAAGTATGTTGGGAGGTCTGGACTCTAGATGTGACTATCGCCACGCCACGGACTGAATCTGGTAAGTATGGCATACGCAACACAATCTAGCACAATCGAACCTCTGTCGATATACGAAGAGCTTGTGGATCAGCGTTCCCGGAAATGGGCGTTCTTCTCCTCACCCTTCCTTTCGCCCACATCGGGCCTCTCCTTCTAATCTTAAATACCGAGCATGGAAGAGCATGGATTTCCCAACTGACCATTCAATTTGAACTAGAACGAGCCAAGGTCCGCAAAGCAATGGAGAATATGCTCCAGAAAGCCGCGCTGAAGATTCTTGCCCACGTCAATCGCGATAAGGATCATATCCCACCTATTACCACCAGCGACTCCAACCCGTTCCCTTATCGCATTGTTCTCAACCCGCGTACCGATGGGTGGCAGAACCGATTTGGACTGTACTGATCAAAGAAGAGGAACCAGAAGAAGCTCACTTCTATCTTCTCTGCATTTATTCTCTTTCCGCATTGGCATCAGCTGGGCTACAGATACCCAGGGTTAATTTTCTCTTATTATCCTCTATCCGTTCATCGTCCTAGGGGCCGTTCGGCATCTCGTTGCGCTCGAACTCTTGGGCCGTGGGCGGAGTTTGAGCATCACTCGATTCACTTGGTTCATGTTGTGTCATTATCTCGCAGTGGAGCGACATAGACTTCCTGCGCATGTATTATAATTCTTTAGCATCATGTTCCTGCGAGCTGCTTTAACTCGCGATTTTGTAGCACATGTCATGTACTCGTGAGAAGGTATCAATCGAAGACGCAATCAACAGTGCTCAAATTACCGAGAGACATAATGCATCCAGTATACCTAGCTAGATCATCCACTGCGGCACGGAACACAATCTCCAACTGGTCCCGCCCGTATCATATCCGTCCATCCATCATCCGTCATCCATCAATCGATCAATCACATCCATAAAACGTTCTACTACCCAAGCGATTCATGACAAAACAAGATTAACATGACAAGCATCGGCCCAGCCCACTCTCCAACTTTTTCCATTTCCATAGGAACCCTAGAAAAAGCTCCATGTGATGACCTCAGCCGCTTTCAATCTTTATTCAATCCAGTTCCAGAGAACGTAAATTGTCCATTTAACAAGAAGATTTCAGATCCAACACTCCGCCGGCTGGTCCGTTTTTCGGGCGCCTCCACTTACCGAGTATCATGGAGTCTGATCTGCATGGCTGAGGAAGTGCAGATCGGCCCCAGAACTGCTCGACTTTCTAAAGTCTATTTACTGCGACTTCGTGGCAGCATCGGCCTGGGCACGGAGGTTCGCAGAAGTGGAACCACCCTGGAAGAAGCGGCCGAGCACGGGCTGGATGAAAGAGTGGAAGACGATTTGAGCACCGCTAGAGCAGGTTATCAAAGTCAGCCAGGCCGTACTACTAACAATGACACAACACACGATGATTTGTGGTGACTTACTTAGTCTGGGGCAGAGCCATCCAGAGGACAAGGGCGAACTTGAAGATGTAGTAGAAGGCTATTTTGCGCGCGTTAGTCTTTCGATGCCTCAACCATGGAGCACAACCGGCGGCGATCGGCGGATACGTACGGAACCAGTAGGGAGCACTGATGGCGCTCTCAATAACGGTGAAGAAGGCATAAACAACCCAGTACTACCAGAACGATCACAAATCAATAACTGCTGACGAACAGAAGTCACGTGCTACAGGGTCGGCGGTCGGCGTTGAGAAGCATCACATCTCAGCCGATCCCGCCTGAGCTCGATGAGAAAACGCGATCACGAGAACATACCGTCAACCACTGCAGGTAGAAAGATTGGCAGGTTAGCATTTGCGCTCGATTGTGTTCTTGCAAACGGGGTTTGTAGTACGAACCTGCGTGTCATCGGCCTTGCCGGCCGAGAAGAGGGCGTTCAAGGAGTAGTAGCCAGGGATAACGAAACCGGCGAGGTTGACGAGAAATTCACCCGCAATGTTGAAGAAGACAAGGAAGGTGTAGATACCGACCAAGCCAAGGATCACGTAGACCTTGGGGACAGAGGACTGACGCTCAAGGTTGTTGAGGAGGGGGTACTTGGAGAGCTGGAGCGAAATTCCCACAAAAAGGGAAGATTGTTAGCTTCAAAAACAGAAACAAGGGAGGAGCTTCGTCCATCAAAGCACAAGAGCAAACAGCAGCCATGCAAATCAGAGCTGGAGAACTATCCAGATGGCGCCTTTCGCTGCAACACGCTACACTAGCAAGCCAACACCAATGCACACACGACACTTACCTCCTTGTCGAGCTGGGCAATGGCGTGCTGAGCACGATCCTGGAAGGAGGCCATATTTAAGAAGGGTTGGCGAAGCTAATTTGAACGACTAAGATTAGATCGGATTGTAAAGATGGTTCGAGATTGGGGGTTTGGGGGAGAGGGAATGCGAACAGGGGTGGTAAGAGAAGAATGGGATTCGTTATCAGTTGAGTTGTTTTTGAGAGGGAGTTTGGAAGAGAGGAAAGAAGAGGTGAGATTCAAAAGGACGTGCTGGCATTCGGGGCTGCCCCAATGACGGTGCGTCAGATCACGTGATTTGACATGACGTCGAGGGCTTCTGGTCCCAGATGACGTGGGGGAGAGCTCGCTCAAACCTTGATCTACATATTATCAACGATTGACAGCTCTCGAACCTAACAGCTAACCTGCCTCTTTTACAATGAAATGGGTTATCTTCTCGCTATACTACTCCAAAGCTTGTCAGCCGATGCGGTAGTCATACTGTACAGTACAGTAACCCGATAATCAACAAATATGCCCCGTGTGTACTGTACTGTAAGTCGTTCAATACACTTGACCAGTCAAAGTCAATCTGCATCCATGATCTCTATAAGTTAAAGCTCCCATCCAGAAGACAATCCAATAGTCTCATCCCACGCATCAGACTCTGTTACATCCCCAGTGTTCCCAGCCACCGCATTGTCGGTGCTGCAGTTGAGGCCAGCTTGCATTTCAAACCCCAAATCGAACAAACCCGAAGAGCACCGACCGATTAAGGCCCGCATTAGTACCAAGCTAAATCAATCCCTGAAGAAAAGGCGAATCTGGACCAGTCTCCAGGGATGCATGTACCGTAGGCTCGAAGCTAGATAGACAACGAGAAAAATTTGAGAGTTTTCAATTGGAGGTAGCCTTAATATTGAACTAATCTCCTACAATTGCTTCGCGGCATGACTTCCCCCGAAACCACACTGTCAGACAACAACTCATACATTACAAAGGACTACATCGACGATAGCTAAATCACAAAATGATCGAGAATCCAAATTACACTCGGGGTCATCATCCTCCGAGAGACACGTGGACTAACCACACTTGACTCCCCCCAGCACCAGCTCCATGGCCGGAGCAGAAGGCGGCACACAGAAACTTGCAGGAGGGAGGACAAGGAGTTGAAGAGAAACGAGAATGAACATTTCTTCAATCGGGTCCGGTCAATCCAGACATCCATGGGAGCAGATAGGGGTTTGTAGAGAAAAAGGTATGAATTTCCTGTCAGTGTGGGTGACCGCGGGAAATGAAATGAGAAAAAATCAGGAATCGCTCGTCTTCAAGCTAGAATAGAGCATTGCGCCATCGACCCTCGTCCTTCCCCAGCCACCAAAGTCATGTAACGCCATTCAGGGAGCCAAATATCGGAAGAGGGCATGTCAAGAAACACAGAATGAAGAAAATAATGAGAATCAAAACAGTATAGAAGGTAATGTGCAATTAAGCAAAGGTTTTGCAAAACGTTAAACATGACGGACCTCGGCCCACTATATCTGCAAGGCGTCTATTAGCGGTTCATTCATCCTCATTCATCCCACTGCCACCACTCGGTCCCATGCTGTCCCGGTTACCACTGTTAAATGTCAACTTCAGTTTGGGCGTTGCAACAGGACCGGGAGTGTCGGTGCCGGAGGCAGCGGCGGGCTGATCATTGCTGCCCAGATCGTCGTAGTTGGCAAACTGGGGATAAGGCTCTGTTTCTCTTTTGAGTTCGGAAAGACATTTGGCCTGGGTGATATTAGTACTAGTTCATATTGAGCAAACCGTCGTCTTGAGAAGTGTCTTACCTCAATGTCGTTAGCATCCTGGAACAGGATGCTGCCGTCCTCATTGTAAGTCCGGGCATTCTGACACAAAAGGTGGATGTCATTCCGGAAGTCCTTCAAATTCTGATACTCCTCGCGGTTTATCTTCTTTTTGATCATTTCCATGGCAATCGGGTTCTGGATGATCATGTAATAGTCGGGATACTGCGACTTGGGCGGCGGCTTCATGAATGGCTCGATAATGGACCGAGTCACAGGCCCGTCCTCGCTGTCAGAAGAATCGGCCGGCAACTCCTGTTCCATATCCATCAACGCCTGATAAACGTTGTTGACAATGCGCTGCAGGATGGTCCGGTCCTCGCTGCTCAAAGTTTCAACTGGTTTGGCTTGTCTTCCTCTCTTCCGTTTAGGCTGAGGAGCTTCTTCTACCACCTCCTCTGCCTTACGCTTGGGAGCAGGACCACGGCGCCGTTTCTTGGGTTGAGGAGCTTCGGAGCTCTCCCGAGAAGGTTCCGGCGAAGAGTCGACACCGGCCTTCCGGTTGCGCTTTTCCTTGTTAATGCGACGGCGCTCAACTCTAGCCTCCTTTCTGGCGATTGCATCCTCAATAGTATCGTCATCAGCGTCCACAGCCATAAGCCATTGTTCTTCCGTAAGGCCATCATCGTAGCGGGTCACCTTGCGCTCACGGGCACCTCGGCCACCCAAGTCAACCTCAACTTCTTCTGTGACCGGGTTTTCTTCCGTCAAATAGATATCTGGCAGTTCTTCTTCGCACATGAGACGAGGATACTTGTGGCCAGGGCCGTATGGGGAGTTCTTTTGCCGCTCTTTGTCGATGCGCTGAAATGTGATCAGTTCGTCGTCAGATCGTGCCATAATATCGTTCAGATCGTCATCGTCCATCTCTTCCTGGTCACCGATTTGGTCGGCGGCCTCAGCCGATTCGAGCAGTGTGCGCAAGAGCGCATCTCGTTCCTCATTGGTGGACTTGTTATCAAACTTTCCGGCTTGAATGACCTTGCCGTCCATGTCAAGCTTGAACTGTGCACGTTCTAGAATCTTTTCTTCCACGGAATTGGAGCTGATGAGACGCAAGATACGAACTTCATTCTTTTGACCGATACGGTGAGCGCGATCCTGGGCTTGCAAGTCTTGATGGGGGTTCCAATCGGAATCGAAAATGATGACTGTATCAGCGGTTTGAAGATTGAGACCTAAGCCACCCGCACGTGTCGAGAGCAAAAAGCAGAAATATTCGGAATCTGGGGCATTGAACTTCTTCAGCAGGTCCGAACGGTCATCAGACTTGGTAGAACCATCAAGACGAAGATAATTCAGACCGCGGAGGCGCAAGAAATCTTCCATAATGTTCATGATTTGAGTCATCTGGAAGAACATCAGGACGCGGTGACCAGTGGCACGGAACTTGGGTAAGATTCTGTCCAAAAGTTCGAATTTACCAGCCGTACGCCAGAGCAGATCGTTGGTCCCGCGTCCAGGGTTCATCTGGTCCTCGACTGGTTCGAAAACGAAAGGATGGTTACAAAGCTTTCTCAGCTGCATCAACATGTTGCTGAGACCACGCATGCCAGTCTTACCACCCTTACCGTCACTCACGGCCATCTTGTTGTGGGTCACAAGCTGTCTATAGAGCTTGGCTTGCAGGGCGGAGAATCGACACTTGATGACTCTTTCTTGCTTGTCAGGGAGATCCTTCTCGACATCCTTCTTGAGACGTCGGAGCAGGAAAGGTCGGAGAACCTTGTGCAAACGACGAATAACCAGCAGCTGTTCTTCTTCGCTCAACTCCATGCGATCTTGTCCACCCGTGTTGGCGAATGGTGTGTTGAACCATTCGTCGAACGATTTCACAGATTTGAAAATGTTCGGCAAGACGAAATTCAGCAAAGCCCAGAGTTCGGGGAGATTGTTTTGCAGTGGGGTACCGGTAAGAATTAGACGATACCGGCTGGTGTAGTATTGCGACAAAGTACTGCTCAACTTGGACTGTGTATTCTTCATACGATGACCTTCATCGACGATCATATGAGTCCACTTGATCTTGCTCAGGATCGGGCGATCCTTGATGATGTATTCGTAGGTGGTCAAAAGGACTTGAAAGTTGCCCCAGCGAATTTGTTGTTGCTGCTGCTTGCGCGCATTGGGAGGACCCTTGTAAACAACTCTAGAAACAGAAGGCGCCCATTTCTCAAACTCCAGGTTCCAGTTGGTCAGGGTACTCAGAGGAACAATAACGAGGAAAGGCCCGTTATTCTTCTTCCTTTCAATGATGTAGGTGATCAGACTGATAGTCTGGATAGTCTTTCCAAGACCCATCTCATCTGCCAGAATACCGTTGAGGTTGTTGTTATACAATGAAATCATCCACTGCAGACCCTTCATCTGGTACTCTTTGAGGGTACCGCCAACAAGGATGCTTGGCTGAACAGTAACTTCCTCCTTGATACGATGAGCAACGGCATAGTAGTCGATTTTCTTTCTGCCATCACCCTCGTCTTCGCTTCCGGAAGCGATTTCTTCCTCCTCTTCCTCCTCTTCAAAGAACTGATCCTCTTCACCATAACGCTCGGCAAGGCTGCGCTGCTGCTCTCGCACGGAGGCAGCAAGCTGTTTTAGGAAGTTGTCGGTTTGTTTCAGGAGGTGAGAGATACGAGAATCCTTGGCCTGTCCGAGCAGTTTCAAGTACGTCTCCTCATCGTTGGCCTTCAAGGCCTGGAGACGTTGCTTGGCAGTACGTTCGACACGTCTCTGCTCTTCGCGCTCCATATGTTGATGGTGTTGAAGCATCATGCGACCCAACTTTTGCATACGAGTACGCTGCTGAGCAGCGGCAGTCTGGAGCTCCTGACCATGGTTGAGAATAGCTTGAAGATGATCGGTTTGTTTGCGCCTTTCTCTGGTCTCGCGCGCATCGCGTTGTTGCTTTTCCAACTTCTCCGTGATGCGGGCCTCACGCAAGTTCTGCTTCTTCATCCGGCGATGACTTGATCGGTTCGCTGTCATGCCCAGGTTGTCGAAATGGAACATCTCGTTTTGCATCTGCTTGCGAAGAATTTTCTGTTTGGGAAGCAGGTTGAGCATCTTATATTCAATCAAAGCTTTCAGCTTCAGGGAGTCGTCGCCCGTGGCAGTATCGCTCTGACTCGAGTCCCACACGCCAAGATTGGCCGGCAGCTCGGCCAACTCAGCCTTCCGCGCGTTGATCCTATTATAGAGTGCAAGTTCTCTTTCTTCGCGCACTTGATCCATATCGATACCAGCAGGTATCAAAGCGGGAATGCGCATGCGATTAGCACGAGAGGCATGATCAGTGAACCCGATAGTCTTAGGTATCAGATCGTATGGCGACTGAAAGCTTTGATAGAAGTCTTTCAGCTGAGCCTCTTCTTCCACGCTGGTGGGTTGCTCGGGCTTCCCTTGAGCTGCGTTGTCCAAAACGTTCTCGGCGGTAGCAACGGCATCTGCGGGTGCCGGGGTCTGCGCCTTTTTAGCTGGGAAGAGTTGTTGCTGAACCCGAGCCGGAATCGGAAGGTTCTTTGAAAGCATTTTGAAGGCCAAGATCTGGTTTCGAAGGATCGACAGTTGCTCGGGAGAGAAGCTACCGCTGGCAGCGGGCACGCCTTTTTGAGGAGGGACCTGACCTGAAGGCTGCTGACCTCCAGACATAACAGAAGATCCATCTGGTACGACATTGACGGGAGCTGCGGCGGAGTTAGTGCGGCCTGTGTATATCAGCGTTAGCGGAAAAGCTACCCAATGCAGACGCGAGTCAGATTTAAAAAACCGTACCATTAACGCCATTGGCAGTGGCGGTGGCTTCTGGGGCCACACCATTGAGCTGCTGCTGACGTTGTTGCGCTTGAAGCTGCTGCTGCTGCTGAGCAAACCTCTGCTTCTGGTAAACTTGTTGCCGTTGGACTGCTGAAAGCAGATTGTGGGCCTTTAGGTACTCGGGATCGTCATGGCGCACGCCTTGTTCTTGCATCTGCTTATATTTCTTTGGGGAGAGTAAGAGTCAAATCATAGCAAAAGGTGAGGGCAAAGGATTAGTACGTGTCAGGGTGGTCTGGAGAGGTGAAAGAGAGACAAGGGCGAAATTGAGGAGGACGCACCACCAGTACTTCTTGGATGTGTTGCTGCGTCAAGTTAGGCGGCAGACTCATGTTTCCAGCCGCCATATTGGGTGCTGACTGGAGAGAGGCCATGCTCTAGCGCGTGGTTATGTTATTCATAAGCAACGCAGGAGACACGGGGGCACCTGGGTTGCGACAGTGCACAGTGGGAACGCTGAGGAAAACACGTGGAGAATTGAGAGCGGCGACGGTAAATGAGAGATCGCGCGAAGGGAACAATGACAGGCGCTCAGTTCCAGAAGTGAATGGATAGGGATGCCTCTTTGTTGATGGATGCGACAGGTAGCGGCCTGTATCTGGACCTTGGCGACAGGTTTCGTGATGTTTAGACCGAACCGGGGGAGGTACAGGGCGGTAGGCGACAGACAGGAGAATCAGTAAGTAGAGAGAAAGGGGGGTCTAACGCGAAGAAAAAAGTGTAAAAATGACCCCAAAGGGGGGGCCGGGGGTGAGAATGGCGCGTGGAAGGCCAGTCTGGATGAAATGGAGATGGAGGGGACGGGGCTTTCGCGACTTTCCGTGCTCGTCGGGGAAACTGGCGGTGCTCTCAGCCTGTGCCTGTAACGAGGAGAGGGTAGGCGGCGAGACGTTGGAAGAAGATTTCGTGCCGTGTCACGTGTTTAGCGCTGGACGGAGCGGGCTGACTCAGCGAATGGGCAGTCTCCGTGGTTGAACTAGTACTTTTGCGGAACCAGGGCCGGGTTTGGACTAGCGGGGAAAGCTTTCCCGTCTTTCCAGCCTCGGCCGAGGGGGTGCGGTGCTGATCTTGTGTAGTTATGCCCAAGTCTGGCACAGTACAGACGGTGAAGTGAAGTACCCTAGCTGCACCATGCTATATCTGCCATTTACTGCTACTCCTAATATCTTGCTCTTTTCACCGTGCGGCGATAAATGTCCTCTTTGTTCACAAGTTGAGAAAAAGAAATAAACAGAAACAGAAAGACTTCAAAAACGCAGTACCCTATGTTAAGATGGCAGTCATTAAGCCAACAATACCAGGCGAAATAATGCTACATAACCTGTTCCCTGTACAGGCCACAATACTCACAGCTCGTTGCGTCCCCATTTATAGAAGATGCATCATCGAGGGAGAGAAGATGATTCTCTCATCCATGATCACCAGCAACATAAGATCGGACTCGTAAGGACTGCAGCAACGTAGGGTCGCCAGCAACCCACACCACAAATAACCATTCAAACGACCTTAGACGCGAGGAATTGCAATACAGACTAACCCATGCGGATAGGTTTAAAGCCTACGCGTCGCCTCCAATGGGGATGACTCGCTTCATAGGAGGTGGGGGAGGGGCAGGCTTCTTGGCGCGGGGGGGCGGAGGAGGGGGCGCCTTCTTCTGCAGTGAAGCGCTGTTGAGCGTGGTTGAGCTTGATCGCCTCGAAATCACGTTGCCGTAGGAAGGCGCAGGCGATTCGTTGCGTCCCATGTAAGTTCGATCCGGGCTCGTACCACTATGTGGGCTACCATCCTCGGACGGTTCCATGTAAGGGTCAGCATATGCTCTACCGGCAGACCGGCTTTGGATGCTGTTTCGGCGGCCAATATAGTTTTCGCTGGCTGACCGGGATGGCCATTGATAAGGGCTGGAGTTCGAATCCTGGCGCAATTGTGTAGGACCCTCGAAAGTAGAGGTCCGGCTCAGAACAGGCCGGTTTGAGAAAGCATCAGGCGGATAGACCTCCCTGCCAGTCGGCTCAATCGATGTAGCCCTGGTGGAACGAATAATCGGCCGGGGATCCGCAGCAGTATGGTCCTCTTCATGCAACGGTTCGTAGCGGTCTGCGAAAGAGTGTGCAGTATTGGAGCGGGGGCGACCTGGCCGACGGCCATTTGGGGTCTGGGAAAGAGGTTGTCTACCCACGTGTTAGTGACCTGGGCCCTGTAGAAGCTAGGATTAATAGGAGCAGCTCACCTGCCGGGCCATTCGCTCTTGAGCTGGAGCAGCACTTCCTGGCATTTCGCGTGGTAGCTAAGTTGGGCGTCCAAGAACGCCTCCAAGGTCATCACGCCCTCGGCTTCCGAGTCCTTGATGTCCTGCATTCTCCGGCAGACATCATCGTTGGCTTCTTCGTATTTGACCTTCTGGGTCCGCAACTCTTCCTCGACACGGAAGTCTTCCCTCTTGGCCTTCTCCATCTTCGAGAGAGATGTGTCATAGGCCAGGCGACGACCGTCGAGCTTCTTGCGGGCAGTCTGAATTTCTCATTAGCACGCTGCACCAAAATGGTCAAAACGGCGCGTCTAGTTACCTGATAGTCTTTCAGCTGGGTCAAAGAATGCTCCAAAGACTCCAACAGCCCTGCATTCACCTGAGAGATATAGGCCTCCTGAAGGCGAGCCAGGCGCTCCTCCGCTCTACCAAGCACTGTCAAAGAAAAGCATTATGAGCATATAGAGTTACCCCATAGTAGAAGGACTGACATACTGATCATAGAACGGCCATACTCAGAGTTCGCGTCGAAGTCTTCACCATGTCCAACCATGCTGCTACCCAAGTGGGCGATTGGCAGCGTCTTTTCCTTGTCCTCGCCTTCGCTGCGCTTCGAAACGGACTTGATGTACGCAGCGGTTGCCTTGTGAATGCGATCAACACCTGGTGCAGAAGCGAGGCGTCAACAGAGAGCATATCAGTAAGCCTGGAGGAATAACCTACCATCATGGCGCACATTCATTTCTGTCTCCATGGCTTTGAAGTCATCCGACAGATTAGTCTTGACTTCACCTCCCATTCTCTCACCAGCCCATTGCTTAAACCGATCGAACTTCCGGTTGACGTTCATTTTGGTGGATTTAAATGTATAACGAATGTAGCGATTAGAGCGAGTGTTCCCAGGGTCCGAGAGCGGATGGTGGTTCGTAGAGATCGAGCCGAGCCGATTCGGTAATGGTGAAATGGGTGTTTAGGAAAAGCAAGATTGCTTGGAATCAGATGTAAATAGAGAATCACAGTGCTAGAGCAAGCACGGGTATTGACAAGAGTAAAAACAAGGAAGAAAAAAAGAAGAAAAAAACAAGGGAAGAAAAAGCGCCACGGCCAGGAGGCGAATATGTGAAGAAACAGAGGAGTAGATCAAAAAAGAAAGAGAGCTTTGTTTGCGACAAGCGGGGGTGAGGGAGGAAGAAGAGGAAGCGGAAGAAGATGTAAAGTGAAAGTGCAGTCTGGAGAAGAAGTGGGAGGTTGGAAAGGGGAGATTTTCTGGACCTTGAGGTCAATCGATTATTTTTATTAAAAGAAAATTAGACTAACTAGTACTATGGTACTAACTACGGAGTAAAGTAACTAGGTAACTGATTAAGCTGATTTAACTTGACTTAACTTTGACTTGACAGTGTGTTCATCAAGGAATGACAGACAGCAACTCTTCCATCCCCGATACCAATCGCAAGCGGCCGATAGAACGACTGGAGCAGGTCGGTAGGACTGAAAGCGCCACATTGCCTCTTGGTTTCCTAGCCAATTCAACACACCCCACACAAGTCTGGTGAATTCTGCTGGACAAGCGCGGCGTGAGATGAGGGGCCAGGATTCGAGTTCCAAGTCCATAACCACACACAATGTCGAAAGAGTAAAAAAGAAGTTCAGTCGTCTGACGGTCTGAGTGGTTCCTTGCGATTCTTCCTTGTAGCCATTTCTCCTGAACCCTGAAAGTGCATTTCAATGTACGTTACTCCGTACAGTACATACGATTCGATCGAGAATGGACTTGATGGAGCCGGTGGAGGCGGGGCCAGAACGCCAGGCGTTTGTTTGAGACTTTTGAGGTGTACCTGAAACTCAGGAGTAGTTCCAGTCCAGTCTTTCCTCCCTCTCATACTCGTACCATTCAATCCATCGATCATCTATTGTCAGACCTCTCTCAACCTTCCATGGCTTCTGCAACCTTGGGTTGCCCCTTTGGTGCACTCCACTGGCAGTTAGACAAGTTGGCAGTCAGAATAGGCGGGAACAAGGTAAAAACAGCGAGTGACACGCGTTGGTGGGCCATTCAGGTGGAGATACACTCCCCGCCAGAAAAACCTGGATTAGCCGCGACTCGCTTTGCCACCAGCTCGAACAGTCAGTCAAAACGAAGTTCTATTTCCGGAACACAAAGGTGGAGCGGGGAGGTGCTTTCTCTGTTACGAGATATGGAACAGTGATGAGCAAATGTTTGGGATTTGACTTCGCAAGATGTGCCAGTTATGCAAAACGCGCATTGGTCGTCAGCAGCAGATCTCTCTCCATAAGTTATCTTTGTATCTCTGCAGTACCAGACCGGTGGCGAGGATGGAACAACCACTTACAGAACGATCCAAGGTGAGTCCAGTGCACAATGGGCAAGTTAGTAGAAAGGACAATGTATAGATTATTTTCGAATGTACTCCGTACAAACGCTAGCGCTTGCGTAATCCGGACTCCGGACCCATCTTCATAATGGGTGCCCTTGCGGGTAGATACGAATGGAAAAGAAAATGCTACTCTGGTATCTCCTATACCCCTACTATTACGGCGTGCACAGCATGTCAGTTGCTGATCATGATGCAAGATGCGGCCAATGCATCTGGAAGCATTTATTGGAGACATATAGCTGATCCTCATCAGAGCCGGGGGCATTTCTCATTCTCCGTACTGTGTAATCCGACAGATGTCGACTTGGTGCAACGGTCTACTGCGACTTGTGCAAGTAACTGCGCAAACTCCTTACCCGTTGCGGAGCTCTTCACACTCCTGGTGCATTCGTAGTTCTAGAAGTGAGCATGCACTGTTCGTTTGGTCGATTTTATGTTTACTTATTTGGAAGCCTTTGTGAGTCTTCGGCCCCATCTACCTCATACTGGGGAACTGGCTTGTCGAGAGAAAGTGGTGCGATAGTTGGTAATTTCGAGATGGGCATCGTGTATGATACACAGAAAATGTATTAGCTTCCCCTCTGCGGTACTCTGAAGCAGTCCCTGCTCCTGCACCACGAAAAAAAAACTGTCAGTCTTCCTCTAAGTACACCCAAGACACAGCTAATCAAGGTAAATGAAGTATACAAGCTCCATTGAAGCGCAGCAGCTATCCACACGGCGACAATGTCCAAAACATAAATCGGGAAAAGGTCACCCTCCAGTACATGATTTACAAAGACTCCCGTGATATCCCACCAGACACATGCAATGATACCTCAAAGAATAAAAAACAAAACAGTCATCTAATGTCAGCAGCAGCGGGATGCAATGGGTCAATTCCATGCCAAGCATGCAGTTCATCCAGTGGCTGCACCTCCTGCATAGAAACGAAACCAGCCTCAGCGGCAATTAATGCATCAAAATCATTCCACGGTGGGACCAGTTCTTCCTCGACCCCCTTACCAGCAGCGCTATGACTGATCTCATTGATCTCCAAGCCACCCCGGGCCTGAGGCACTGTTCCTATTTCCGGCGTCCGAGACACCCCGTCGTCATCATTCCTCTTGAACGACAACGGCAAGGACAACCCTGTCACTGTCCTCGGCACCGTTCCCCCACCATCCCCCACCGCCTGTGTCATCTCAACAACATACTGCCCCGGCGTGACGCCCATAACCTTCTTGAAGACGCGATGGAAGTGACTCGACGTGAGCCCAGCCTCAGCCGCAAGAATGCGCAGCGTAGGCTTCGACCCCAACTGGACGGTTGAAGAAATCGTCTGACACGCTCGCTGTACGAGTTGAACCTGGGCACTAGGACTGCACCCATCAGACTGAAGAGATTCAGGCCTGCAGCGCTTGCACGCGCGGAATCCTGCCTTCTGGGCCTGCGAGGGCAGATCGTAGAAGCGCACGTTGGCTCGCCGCGCGAGACGGCCAGGACAGGAGGCGCGACAATAAATCTTGGTAGTCAATACCGCGTAAACAAAAGCGGTAGCAGTGGGATCGCGCTTAACCACAGCCTGCCAGCGCGCGGATGCGCTGGCGAGGGAGGGAGATGGAAGAGGTTGCCGAGGGAGCTGGACGGGCTGAGGCTTTGGGTCCATTCGCAAAGTGTGTTGATGCTCTGAACAGTTTGGGTAGACTATGAGCAAATCTGAAGGATGATGTAGACTGTTGGTAGGTTTTATGTGGTTCTTGAAATACTATCGGTCCTCAGTCTAAATGAATGCTGCAGGTACAGTCCCTCCTTCTCGTGACCCGAGGAAAGGAATCGGTGCTGTGATTGGTCACTTTGAGGGCAAGATGATACGACCTCAGGCTCCAATCTATATAACCTTCAAGATATCAAGGTACAGTATAGCTAGTGGAACACATAACCGGTAAGCGGGCCAGCAACGGTTGCAAGCGAGGTGGCGCCTGTATGTCAAGTTATCTTGCTAACTATATTTACCTGGGAGGCTATTATACACAGCATCTTTCTACAGTGGCCTTTATGGTTTCGAGTATATCTTTTGATGTAGGGCATCTACATGATATACTATGGTCAATCCTGTTATGGATGGGTTTATCTTTGTGCGAGACTCACCCTAGGACTTGATCTGACCTTGATATATATCTTAAAATCCTGTCTCCCGAAACAAATAGTTGCTGAAAAGCGTTGATTATCTCATTTGTGTACCATAGCGGCCAGCCTGCTCATCACACCGTGATAAAACAGGCATCCGAAGTGAACAATGAAGTTTCAAGTGCGATTCTGGGTTCTTGATATGCATACGTGACTCAAGTTGGGAGGCATGTTCATCGACTTTGGTTGCAAATCAACCAGATCCATTCTAACAATTCCCGGGTAGAACCTGTCTATGAGAACATTACCCCGTAATCACAATGCGCACTGAGAGATAGAAGGCCTAGTGCAAATTTAGAGTACAGAGCGCATCTTCCAGAATGCAGCATATCCAAGTGTGAGATCCGTCAGAACAATCCGGTCTACATCGGCTACGCTACAGCGCGACAGACTCGTTCAAGCACATGCACAAGAGTTGAATTTTGAACCCGTTTTTCCTTTTGCTTTGGTCATCATGAAAATATTTGTTGGCCACAACCTAACTTGGCTAGAGACGCATGGGAGATTATCCGCAGTCGCCTAAGTACATATGCCTCATAGCAAAAGAGCATTTTCAACCCGTCACAATAAAAACTCCACACCATAAACCGCTTAGTCCTTGGTCTTCTGGGTACCGCGGAGCAGACCAGTTCTCCGGGCAGCAATAAGACCGGCTTTTTGACCGTGGGCGGCGTAGCGGGAAATGGTCGAAGCCTTACCGATGTGCTGGTGGTTACCACCACCGTGAGGCTGTAGAGAGAAAAGATGTCAGCAACCATGTCTCCTCGCCAGAAATCGACTGCGCGAAAGCAGTTGTAAAATGGGGCCCTTACGTGATCAACGGGGTTCATGGCAACACCACGAGTCTTGGGCCAAGAGTTGCGCTTGACAGCGAACTTGTGCTTGGCACGAGAAGCCTCTGTAGGCAGAAGTTAGTGACCAGTTCTCAGGGTAGTAGTCCTCTTCCGCTCTCCATTTACGCGGCGGAAGTCCCAATTTTGATAAGCCATATTCCAGCGAGGGAGAAACGTACTGAGCAAAGGCTTGTCGGTACGGCCACCACCAGCGACGATACCAACCATACCGCGAGCGGTGTTCTTGATGACCTTCTTGGCACCAGAGGGAAGCTTGACACGGGTCTTGCCCTCCTCAGGGTTGTGTCCAATAACGGTAACGTAGTTACCGGAGGTACGACCAAGAGCACCACGGTCGCCAGCCTTCTCCTCAACGTTGGAGATAACGGTACCCTCAGGAACGGAGGCGAGGGGAAGGATGTTGCCGACAGTCAGGGTAGCGTTCTTTCCGGCGTAGATGAATTGACCGGTGTACATGCCCTCGTTGGCGATGAAGGTCTCGGTAACGTGCTTGAACTTGTAGGGGTGACGGAACTGGACCTTGGCGAGAGGAGCACCACGGCCAGGGTCGTGGATGATCTCCTTCACAACACCACGAGTGTATCCATGACGCTCAGCGTAGTCGAGGACACGGAACTGGGCAGGGGCCTTGTTGAGACGGGTGTTGGCCGCTACAATCGAGAAATTTTTGCATCAGCATTCCGGGATTCTGGCTCTCAGGAGATTTCGAATTTTGAGGATATTGCGGTCGCACTCACTGAAAATGGATCCACGACCCTTCCTCTGGTTGCGGATCACACGACCCATGGCGACTTTCTAGATAGGAACCTGGTGTTAGTATTCAAGAGGAGTCCGCCGGCGACCTGGTGGTGGGAGAGTTCGAGTTCTCGTACCTCAAATCTAAGATGACCTTGTTCGGGTTGGTGTTGAGAATTCGTCGGCGAAGGGCTGTGTGGGCTTTAGGGTGGAAGTCGCTAATCTAACCGTGTCGGGGCTAGCGTGTGTGACTGAGCGGTGGCTGCGACTTTTAACGTGGCGCGGGTCGCTTCCGAGTCTCTGACTAAGCGTACTGGCTGTGGGCTCACCGCCTTTGTGCTCGGTTACCTAAAGGGTTAGTTTAGTTAAGAGGTTAGCCTAATAGCCGGGCATGTTCGATGCAATGCATAACTACCTACGGAGTAAGTAACTAAGTCTGACATTGGACTGACTACTAAGCAGATTGGACCTTTCGAATGTATCACAGCCTGGTGTTCCCCTACTATCACCTATTCTCCCCCTCTCTCCCCTCCTTTTATAAACAGCCTTCCCTCCCCCCAAATGCTGCCAGTCGCTTATCGACTACTTGCGCTACTATTTGTACAGTACTGTATATTATTGTTTCGACACGCTCCGCTCTGAGAACGGCGTCAGCTTTTGACTGAGCAACATGGAACGCAATCAGGTGCAGAATGAGAGACACCGTGCCTGAGTAGCTGATTCGCGTACTCCGTATACTCTGTTCGTCCTCATAAACTGACCGCGCTTGGTAGTACAATGATATTTCCGAATCTCCGATGTCTTTTGAGGTCAACGGGATTGGCCGATGAACATCCTCATCGGTCGCAACAGCCGGAGACCTTCTAGGTCGATGCAACTCAGAAAAGCCCATATTTCTGTCTTGCCTTGATGATGTATCTCGGTGTATAAAACGCCCGTGCGTCTATACCTTTGCCGCCACCTACCAGACGCCGCTTGGTAGTTAGCAGGTTATACCACGAGCGGGGCAGGTCCGTGAGGCTTGCTGGACGCGTCGATACAAACCTATTCATGCAAGGGCACTCTGCCAGATACGACTCAGTACCAAGACAGGATATCTATCAAGTGTCCTCTGTCTGGTCGGTGATCCTCTTTGATAGCACAGTGTTTGCACGAAGATCATCTCCTACCGCTGGCAATCTCGTCACCTCTATTTCTGGGCCATGTCGATGATGCTGTGCAAGTATATGCTCAATCCCGGTGTACAGTGAGCTTCTTTTCGATTCTATTGAACTATATGCACAAGTAGGCCGTGCTCGTGGCTCGTGGCTTGATGATGCAATATCGTTAATTTGATCTCTCCATGTGCAAACAACAAGAACATCTCATATGTATAAAGTGACTGCTGTTGGGGACCTCGTGAATAGACCATACAGCCCTATGCGCTGTCCGTGCCAACTCCAGACTATCGCCGGAGGATGTGGTGCTGAGTGGGTGCTGATCATCCCTGGATAAAGGCTGTTCTTGATGATGCCAGAAACGCCAGGCGCGTAAAAGCCGCGCTTCCAACCGTAGTGCAAAGTAGAACTTCTCTGCGCCGCGGACCTGCCCGCTCGGCCTTGCAACATCTCCCTCTCCTCCCACCTTCCCCTAAAACATCGGACAGCCACACAGTCATGTCCAACCTGTCCCTTTCAGATTCAGAGCTTTCGTCGCTCTCCTCAGCACCTCCGTCTGATGAGGAGACGGGATCCATGGCCGTGGATGAGCCAGTGGGCATCACCAAGTACTTCAAGAAGGAGTCCGAGTCTCCGCCGCCGAAACGGGAGCCCTCACCACCTCACGAATATGTTCTAGCAGACAACCCTGATATTGCAGTATGTTATTCGCGGAGGGACTAAGCTGTCTGGAGCTCTCCGGGGCCATTTTTAACGCGTTATGCGCGTGGTTCAGTGGCAATGTGCTGACTTGTCGCAATTTCTAGTTCATTGTAATGTTCCGCGCGCGTTTCCATGATGTATTTCCGCGGTCGACACCACACTTTGGTCCACAGGATATCGAAAGAGGCGTCGCCGACAGCACCCCCGGCGATCATATTGAACGGTTACTCTGTGCATTGCTAGGCTTGGTATTGAACAGGAAGAAAGACGTGGAGTATGGCCGCCGCCCGCATCCCCAACCCGCACCGTGGAGGAGCCCAATGAGTCTTCTCTACCACATACAACCTCATTCCCCAGCCGTTTACAAGAGACTGACATTCCGTGCTTAAATCGCAGTCGCAATCACTACACTCGTCCTCTTGAGGAGGCGATTCAAACTCATGCCTCTCAATGGCCTAGGGCTTGGCAAGGCAAGAACCCACTTCACGGGGGCAACACCTTCACAACCATGAAACCAGAAGAACGCGTATGTCGCGCGGTCGCTTTATCAGAGTCTACTTCACTGACATGTCCTAGTTGCACCTCCTCAAATCGCTGATCGTATGGTCCCTGTCCTCCTCCGATGCCGTTCAAGCCAAGATAAAAGAGTCCTACAAGCAAGCGCGTCATGAGGATGATCTCAATCAGCCACTCTCCGTTCAACCGTGGGGTCGCGACGGCCTGAAACGTCGATACTGGCTTATTGAGGGGTTAGATGACACGCACTTTAGACTGTATCGCGAGAGCAACCCGGCATTGAAAACCAATACTTGGTGGAGCGTGGCGGGAAGCATCCCGGAGCTGAAGGTCATCGCGGACAAACTTGACGAAGAGAGGAGCATTCATTCCAAGAAGTTGAGCGAGAGGATCCGAAACTCAATCCCTCGGTTCGAAGGATCAGAGGAGGTAAGTCGCAGTCGCCCTGGGTCCGCTGACCTGTGCTGACCATAAACAGAAACGCAAACGTCGCGACTATCGGATTGCCCGGAAGGCGCAATTCGCTCGCCCAGAACCGGGTTTCTCCCTTTATGAAGGCCGTACTCGTGGGAAGAAGTTGAAGTACACCTATTCCGACGACGAAGACATCTTCTCCGACGGCCTCCCATCGACGCGACGTTCGACCCGCAATACCTCTGGGGTCTCTACTCCTGTGGATCCGGCGGGTCCACGTTACACAGCCAGCGGCCGACAAATACGATCTCGAGCAGGCGGTCTTTACGGCGAGTCCTTGCTCGCTGGACAACGTGACGACGGCCCAGCCGACGACGAGGGCAGGCCCACGAGATCGAGGGCCAACCGGGCCAATGGCTATACTGACTACGATATGGATGATGAGATGGGTGAAGGCTCGGATGGGGCGCAATCGAGCGGCAATGAATGGCAAGGCGGCGAGGAGGAAGAGGACAATGATTTCGAAGGCGATGACGAAGAGGAAGCGAGTGGCGACGAGGAGGTTGTGAACGGTGAGCCACCCAGCCTGGTGGTGCAGCTCAGATATAACAAGGACAAAGGAAAGGAGACAAGCGGCTCGAATGAGGTGCGATCAGAGGAACAGCCTGGAATCACGCATGAAGGCGTGACTGAATTGTCCGGCAAACCCGAGGACTTGCCGCAAGAGCAGCCACTGCCCCAAGACGCTAAGCAGGAGGATACGAAGTCTGAGCCTCGCCCTGAAGCAGAAGCTAAGGTCGCTACGACCAGTCCGTCTGCTGCCCCTGCGCATCCCAGCACTGGGACCCACACCAACACTCTTGCGCCTGAGGCCTCAGTCCAAGACACGAGGTGAACTATTCAAATCAACAGCACCTTCAATGATAAGAGAGTTATCCAGTGGCTCTTGTAGCGGCTATCGTAGCGGCTATCGTGGCGGCTATTGTTAGCACATAACCATTTATCCTCCCATTGACAACATTATTTGTGAAAGCGTTTCCTTTGGTCTACTTTCAACTGTACGAGACCAAACACGGGATCTATCTTATTGTTCGGCGTTTCTGAAGAGATATGGAAGGCGGTCGTCTATTGGGGTAATAGCATTGTCAATATGAGTGATACGGGCGGACGAAGATCTTACACTATCTATAAGATTATTCCTACCAGCGCTCTTATGGACTATATTAGTTCCTTGGCTTGCTGATTTTATGATGCGGGCCTCTCTTCCTACGGACGATCATGAACAAACCTTTTGGATAGTCTATCCGAGTTGTTGCCTCAAAAGAAGTTCCAGACATTTATGGATTGTCTACAATGTATATAACTACAATTGGGCTAGAAGAACAAGCAGGATGCTCTGGGAAAATCTCACGCAAGAACTCACAGGGCCCTTGATCTGGATGGGCCCCTTTATTGACGTTGAAGAAGCAAATGAAAATGCCAGTTAATCACCGCTTCTTAATGAAGATCGAACGCCGAACGCTAAACACCCGAGATGCAAATCCCAATCGACGGAAGCTGTATTTCAACGGCTCGGCCGCTACACCAGCAGTACAGCGGCACGGCTTTTAGACGGCATTGGAGAACTGGGCTGTATAGAACTGCAGAAACTCCGAGAATGTCAGAAGGTCAATGAGACATACCGAAAGTTGTAGGGTGCTCGAACGGGGGCAGAGTTAGAATGTGGGGGAAGCACTCACGTCATCCACCTTGGCTGCAACCCGGGGATCTCTCGCAGACCCCAAAGGAGGGAGCTTCCAGTTGTTGACCTCGTACCACCAGCGGCGAATTCTACTCCCCAGGGTCTGCCCACTCAGAGAGGCATTGCGGTTCCAGAAGCGCCAGCCGGAGAGAGCCAGGGTCCAGAGTGTACCCTGCATCAAAGGGAGGAGGACCTGCGGAACAGAGAGGGAAGAAAGTGGTGAGCGCGACAGTCATAACTGCTGTTCCAGCGGACAGCATGCACTCCAGGAGATTACGGAGGGACTCACCTGGTCTCTGATGGTGATCCACGCGACTCTTCCCCAGGTATCGGCGCCACGCAAGCTGGCAAGATAGCTTTGTTCGAAGCGCAGGTCGGGCAATGGGGGAAAATTATGGCGCCGAGTGGCGGGCCTGACCATATGGCGAGGGTCAACGATGTCGGAAGGAATGCTGCCAGCTTCAGAGGGAGCATCTTCCACTACGGGCTGCTTTTCGGAGGCTGCGGTCGGCGGGTTGACGTCGTGGTCTGGCGAAGGGTTGCGGTTGATCGAAGCGGTCTGAATGACTTCGGGAATCTGGAGAACGGGGTCGGTCATTGTAGCGTAGTTGGTGTTGTGTGGGTGTAGGAGGTAAGTGTGTTGAGGAAGTAAATTGAAGTCAATGAACCATTCATTCAATGATAGATACGGAGTAGATAGTACGGAATAGTAATAGGTAGGTATTGTATGTAGAGCAAGAGTGAAGGTCGGAGGCCGGAGGAACTGTCGATGCTCCGCCCAATCACACCCGATCAGCCCCTCCTCCGCCCATTGAGTAAGTTTATTACTAGTAGTCACTTCAATTAGTAGTAGGTACTACTAACTCTTCTTTCCCCCACCCTCTCTCTCTCTCCATTCTCTCTCATTTCCTCACCCCTCTCACCTCTCACCTTTTTTTATCTTTCCCTCTATCTCTCCTCCTAACTTCCTCTATCTCCTTCAAGATGGCTGCCCCTCAGGGTTACCCTTTGTTGTGCCTCGAGAACCCTCTCCTGGGTGCGTGGGATCTTCCCCCTCCCCCTCCTTTTACCTCGGTTCCCCTACTTTTCTGCATTGTCCCCAGGCTAAGGCTAACCTTCAATTAATGAGCTATGCAGATATCCAGGCTGTTGGGTAAGTCATCTCGATCACATCTTTGATTTAATTGATTCTACGAATCACCTGTCTTGTGATTTAAACGCCTTACTGACTTCTGCCACCCCACAGTGATGCCGCTCTTTTGGAAAAATACGGGTTGAAGGACAACGATGCCATCCTCGCTGAGGACAAGCACATGGGTCTGTACGAAGAGCTCCTCGGCCGTGATGCCAAGCTCATTGCTGGCGGTGCTGCTCAGAATACTGCTCGTGGCGCTCAGGTACGAGCCCTACCTCCCGAAGACGACGACGACGACTACTATTTACTTACGGCAGTCGATTTTAGTATATCCTTCCCGAGAACTCCGTGATGTACATTGGCTGTGTTGGCCGTGACAAATACGCCGACATCCTGAAGGAGGCCTGCACCAAGGCTGGTGTTCACACCGAATACCGTATCGATGATGCTCAGCCCACCGGCAAGTGCGGTGTCATCATCACCGGCCACAACCGCAGCATGTGCACTCACCTTGCTGCCGCCAACGAATACAAGCTTGACCACTTGAAGCAGCCTCACGTCTGGTCTCTCGTCGAGAAGGCCCAGTTCTACTATGTCGGTGGCTACCACTTGACCGTCTGCGTTCCTGCCATCCAGGCTCTGGGTGAGGAGGCTGCTGCCAAGAACAAGGTCTTCATGCTGTCCCTCTCTGCTCCTTTTATTCCTCAGTTCTTCAAGGACCAGCTTGACAGCGTCTTGCCCTACACTGACTACACTTTCTGTAACGAGACTGAGGCTCGTTCCTACGCTGAGAGCCACGAATGGGGTACCGACGACGTTGTCGAGATCGCCAAGAAGCTGGCTCAGCTTCCCAAGAAGAACACCAGCCGCCCCCGCGTTGCCATCGTGACTCAGGGCACTGACCCCACCGTCGCTGCCACCGTCAAGCCCAACGGTGAAGTCGAGGTCAAGCAGTTCCCCGTCCGCGAGATCCCCAAGAGCAGCATCAACGACACTAATGGTGCTGGGTAAGTGTTCTGACAGACTCCTTTGAGCTAGCATGATGGTTCTGACTATTATCCAGTGACGCCTTTGCTGGTGGTTTCTGCGCTGGTGTTGTCCAGGGCAAATCCCTTGAGGAGAGCATTGACCTTGGCCAGTGGCTCGCTTCTCTTAGCATCCAGGAGCTGGGACCTTCGTAAGTTTTGACCTTGCTCATAACGCTCTGGGAAAGACTTCTAACACTTCCCTCAGTTTCCCCTTCCCCAAGCAGACCTACACCCCCTCCAAATAAATATCCACCACTAAGCCATCTCCTTAAATCCAAGTCCCGTCCGACACCACGGGACTCAAGACATTACTGTCTATGGTTACTACCGAGTACAAAAAAACATCTTTCTCTTTCTACTTTAGGATTCAACCCTCTATACCCAAGTTTCTTGTCGTTGACTTAACGTCTTTGACTATTTCCTTTTTCTTCTTGGACCTTGATCCTCAATGATTGTTATGTGAAGAGCGCCTCACCCGGATGGATATTCAATAGATAGACCGGAATGGGCGGATGACGTTCTCAACAACGAACTATGACGACTATACAATATTCTCCCATTATCATAGTAAGATTAGGGGGTGCACATAATCTACAAACCAAATTATGGTAACGGAGTAGGCCACCCGGAGCAAGATATCAGTAGACATTAGAGCCTCAAGGAAAAACAGCGAGCATTGGTAGTCGCAGCAACCTCCAACCCGCTCGGGTCGGGACAAAACCTCATGGATGTTCTATCACAGGCCTCAAGAGGTCAGATATACTGACTAGGCATATAGGTGGTACTGGTACTGCAATACGAGGAACCCAAATAACTTCTTGCGTGGCACCATTCTTCCCTCTCCTGTTATTCTCTCTCTCCCTCTCTGCCCTCCACTTCCCTCCTCTTCCTTCCCTCTCTTCCTTCCCTCTCTTCCTTCCCTCTCTTCCTTCCCTCTCTTCCTTCCCCTCCCCCCCCTAACAACCAGTTGAACAACGAGTCTACCCACGGCGCGCGCATGCCATACCAGTGTATTCGCATGTCCGTTCATGATGGGTCGTTTGACTTCAACCTCTCCCGCAACGGCTCTTGAGTTTGATCTTGTAGCAAATAGCAAAGAAAAGAGGAGAATTGACAATGCAGCTGGCGATACGCTGGGACGGCTAGCTCGGAGAATTGTCTTCCCACCCTTGGCTCAAGCGCCACTCCTCCCAAGAACTCATTTTTGGTAATCCAACTATCTGTCTGTTATGTCTTCTTCGTGCCGTTGTCAATTTCAGATTCCCTGTACATGCAGGTATCGTGTGGGGTATCCCGCACATACATCCGCAAACAGTGGAATCTTCGGGGAAAAAAAAAGACTGAGCAGAGAGGAGAGTCAAACAGATGCGTTGGGTAGTTAGACCATAATGTCGTTGTTTGTCGTCTATCGCAAAATTGGAAACAGAGTCAAACTTGAGTTAATTACAAGACGAAGCATGTCACAGGATCAGCCGCCGTGACCATAGCGTGGGGCGGTTTGACCAATAGCTCCGTACGGCGCGGGCGCCTTGCGGGCACTGCCGTTGAAGCTAGAAGAAATAGGGTAACCTGCACCAGAGGATAGCGTACTGGCAAGGAAGGCGTCGTTGGCCCAAGAAGAGTTGACCAGGCCACTGGGGGAACCCAGGTTTGGTGCTGATGCTGACGGTTGGCTGGGAAGAGCCATCGATCCGCTAGGGACGCCCGCATCTAGAAGTGCTCGATCCCACGCAAGGCCGGAAAGTCGATGGGCCTGGATTGATGGACTGGAAGAGGGTAGCCAGGAAGAAGGAACCGAGCCGAGACCGGGATTGTGCTGAAGGGACCCCTGAAGCTGAGCGGCTTGGGCCTGATTCATCAGGTTCTGGCGGAGCATAAGCTCGTTTGCGATTGACTCTTGAGATGTGTGGTGGTTTGACGCGTTGCCAATGCTTCCCGACAATGAATGAGGCAAGTATTGAGGTCCAAGGCCGGGAGGGGTCCGAGGCGATGGGGCATCAGCACCGAGGCTGGAGGACAGGGTCGTGTTCCAAATGCTGGGGATGCTTGGGAGCGCAGGTCGAGGAGTGTAGGACTGGGATGATGAGACACGGACGAGAGGAGCTGAGGTGTTGGCCATCGGCAGTGCAAGTCCTGGAGGGGCAATTGGAGTCTGCCGAGGAAGAAGATCCTCGCGGAAGATTGCCTCCGTACTCGGATTGAAATATTGGCTTGAGGGTCGCTGCCGACTGCCATTTGCAGGCAGTGCCAGGCTCTCTGGCATGCTCGGAGCATTCTCATACGTGTCCGAATCAACCAAACGTTCCACACCTTCAACTATACCGTGCATATTGGCAGTCATCGACGCCGACTGCGATCCACCATAAACACTTCGAGTATCGACTGGATGATTAAGATCACGGTTCGCTTGCTGTATATCTTCGCGTTCGATGCTCGCAGAAGATAGCGTATGGTTGTGCCCCGCGGGACTTGCGAAAAACTGCGAAGGGAGATCTTCCTCCTTGTAGATGAATGTCTTCTTGTCTTCGTCGTCGACGAGGGCAATGGGGATTCTATTGCTGACTACCAGATCCAAGCCATCGATCACAAACTCGCGAATTCGGTACAGCATTTCCATGTTGGGATGATTACGTTCCACGCCTGGATCGTTCATTCGAGGCTTTTGTTGACCACTGGCATCCAGATATCTGCGGGAGGTTGTGTCCTTGCTCAAGGGTGCAAAGGCGAGAGTTTCTTCATCTTCCTCCAGCAGATAGTCGATCTCAGGAAGGTGCACTACATCGAAAGTCGAGGCCAGGAGGGTCAATGTATTGGCGTATATCTTCCAGAATTCCGTAATCTGAACTGCCAAAGGAGTGTCTTTTTCTTGATTATGCGCCGCCAGCAGGTTGCTGACGGTGAGTAGCCAGGAGCTGTAATTGCGTAGTGCAGGAAGAACCCGACGGGCGACTACGGTGACCTTGTCAGGACCGGTTTGCGCGTCCTTGTTGCCCGAGTCTTCGACCGCGAATCGTTCTACTTCTGCAAGAAGAATCTGGAGCAGAGTAAAGAAGGTCTTCACATTGATCCGCTGGAAGAAGGCGCGCGCATTTGACACAGACTCTTCTAAAAACCTGGTTCAGTGCATAACACTTTGGTATCTACGATATTAGAGTACTTACCGTTCGAGCGTGTCCTTGAAAACTCCTCTGCACTAATGTTGATGAGAACAAACTTCTGCAAAGTGCCTTCGAGCGAGCGTTCCTTCAAGTCAACAGCAAGTTGGTTGAGCACTTCGCTCTCCAGCTCGTCATGCTCGGGGAAATCGACACCCTTGTAACATTGCGCATGGAGATACACAAACCAAGGAGCCAATGCCCTGCCAGGAATCCCAGCGTCTTCGGGGCGAATCAATTCCCGCTTGGCCCATGCATTCAAGACTTTTCTGAACTCGATCTCCAGATTACCCCTGGCTGAGGGATGAGGCTCCTGGGCTGCTAACGCCCTGTACAAATGATAAGTTGCTCGAAGATGATTGCCATCAGCTAACGCAATGACTGCCAGTTGGTTATGCGATGCGCCAGAGGCTGGATAGATCAGGGTAGCCAAGTCGTAATATCCGATCGCGGGACCCCAATTGCGTTCCTTCGTGACCAGCTCGGTTTCGCGGTAGCGGGAAAGATCGCCCAGACGAATCAATGTCGCATGGCACGATTGCAGGATCCGTTTTCTAAGGGCCTCCGTAGCATGTATGGGCGGCTCTGCCGACAAATCTGTGAAGGTTTTAGAACTTCAGATAACGGTATATTCGCCAAGCTGGCGGGACCACCGGTTTGCTCACTGTCAAAATTGAACTTCCGGGCAACTTTTTCCAGCTCCGGAATCCCTCCAACATGGGAGGACAGTTGTTGTATGTAGCCTCGATAGAATCGCTGACTGGATTTGATGAATTCAAGGTAATGCTTCTCGAGCTTCCGTTTTTCTACTGGCTTTTTCTTCTTCCCGTTTTCCTCACGGAACTGCCATCGCACATCACGAATTAGAGTCGGAAGCATACAGGGCCACCGCAAGACTCACGCGAGACAGCAATTTACGGAATCGATTGTTGATCTTGAGATGACTATCCCATAGGCGTCCTTCGACATCCACGGAGCGGGCGGCATCGAGGTCCTGGAGGATAGCATTCTGACAGGCGGATCGAAATCTGCGACGGGCGAAGATGCAAAGACAAAAGTCAGAATGGGTTTGCGCGCAACACAGAAGGACGGTGGAAAGGTTATTCAAACTGACTCCGACAAATGATGGGAGATTTCGGCAAACGTGGGTTCCTTTTCGGCAAGGCTCTTCGAAAGCTCTCTTTCGAGATCGAGCGCAGTTCTGCACATGCAAATATTAGCAAGACGGATTGGGATTGACATGAGGCGAGGGGCAGGCGAGGTTACTGACTGCCACGTATCCTGGAACGCGGACGCCATGCTCAGGAGATAGGATCACCGGAGCCCGCGTCACCTCCACCGTTGACTTCGCCGTCAGATGGCTGTGGCTGGTTGAGAGTGTGCGGGCGACAAGAGCAGTGAACGATCCATCAGTTAGTGGTAATGGTATATACAGAACGAGCGCGGCGAGCGGGGGGGGGAGGCGGGATGCAGGTTCAATAATAACGTCAGAGGAACCAATGGTAACACAGAGCAAAAGACGAAGCAGGAGAGAAAAAAGATAGGAAACAAAGCTCAAACGGGAAGTGGAAGATAGATTGAGGATGAACAACGGAGGGTATTAGGGGCCGCCGCTCGCTCGAGGGAAAATCCCATAGGAATTCTTGTCACCGGAGGAAGAGAGGGAGGAGAGGGGAACTTTTTCTTTTCTTTGAGGCCGACAAAATATGGAGAAGTCGCCGACACCGCGGGATGCACGGGGAGGAAGGCGGTGAGTGACTCTGCCCAATAGAGAGAGCGGTTAGGACTGACTATACGGAGTACAATTAATTGAACAACGACCAGGTCCTGTACATGTTGAGTGAGGAGTGATTGAAAATACAGTCGATCATTAACTGCTTCATCATTGATTTAAAGATATGTAAGTACTATACATCCAGATTCACAGTCACCAACATCAATCGTCCCTGACCTTTACAGCACAGGCAGAAAGATTGCAACTCCACCAATGGATGGTCCCAGTGTCACGCCATTGCTGCAGCGTGAACCATTCCCATGCGACTGACCTATCACTGCTGCGATTTTCTCCCTCTCAAACGCAGGACAACAGTTGCCAACATGTCCACCAAACGCTCACGCAGCAGCTCCGGCTCGTCCCCCGCCGCCGCCGCCCCCGATGATCTGTTGTCGTCCGAGGATGGGTCCTGGCCGGCATCCCCAGCATCCTCGACTGCGCTCTCTCTCGGACGCTCTAAGGTGCACTTGTCTGATACTGCCGCTCCGGTAGCTGAAGTTATGTATTGTTCCCTTCCACCGCACCGTGAGACCCTCGCCTTCGCCTCCTATGAGGACTATGAGGTCCATTACCGCCAGTCACATGTCAACCGCTGCTCCCAATGTGGGAAGAACTTCCCCACGGATCGATTCCTTAGCCTTCATATCGAAGAGAACCATGACGCCATTGTCGCCACGCGACGCGAACGAGGCGAGAAGACCGTATGTAAAACTTCGCTGCCTGTTTACTGTGTGTTTGCTCATCACTGACTCTTAGATGGCGCGTGGGTGGGTCACAGTACGGATGCTTCATCGAGGACTGCGAGCGGAAATGCTCGACGGCCCAGAAACGCAGAATGCATCTCATCGACAAACACATGTTTCCTAAGGTATAAGGGTCATCTCTCCCGTTTGTATATCTGTTGGCTCTCTTTCCGTGTTCACTAATCCAATTTACGGGCGCAGACATACAATTTTTATATAGTCAACGATGGCCTCGATCAACAGACCTCGTTGTTACGGCCTACCAAGACACACCGCCGTCGTTTATCCGCTACTCCCGCCCCACCCTTGGAAGGACGGCTGAGGAACAGACAGACCTCTGGGTCTATTCCAAGCGCTAATCCAGGTACTCAACAGACATGCCGGACTCCGGAGGTCTCGGACGAGATGGAAATTGCTGAGCTGGAAAAGTCCATGTCTGCGCTACGTTTCGTGCCATCCAGTGTCACGAGGAACCAAGGCAGGATCGGAAGGAGACCTTAACCTTTCTATTGTCGAAGAATACAGTTCGAAACTCTATCTCGACGATAAAGAACATTGTTGTGATTCATCGTGGTACCTCGACGCCGAAACAGTCAAGAAATCATACTCTCTGCGCCTTGCTAGAATGGGGTAATACACCCCGCGACATAAGGTGCTCCCCAAATGGACCTGCAGCAACAATCACATGAAAGCAAAATCACTGATAACACCTCTTTTCCTTGGTGTTATCGGGGCCTGGGAATCGCCCTGCGCCGAAGGACACCTGCCATGGCTGACAGATTAAAATCGTGTCACAACACGTAACAATGACGCAAATGTTCGCTTTCCTCCTCAAAGCATAGCAAAGACATAGCAAATCATAATTTATCTATATACAGGGGTGGTTAAGGGGAGTATGAGGACTTCAAGCAACATGGGTAGGTATACAGCAACACCATTCCTCGTTCTCAGTGCGTTGACCAATCGGATCAACCAGGCAAGTTTAGGGATCGTATCGCCCAAAACCCTCACTGTTGCTAGGGGGTCCTCGATTGTAGGTGAATGTCCGAGCCCCGGGAAGCAAATGTCATCCCGTCGGTGGTCGCAGTATTTGGAGCGCTCATGATGTGGTTTCAAGGAGGTCGGCATAGGCATCTAGGCTTGAACCAACCAGATCCACTATGGCCCAACTAGTGTTTCCCTTGAAGGTTCGAGCCCACACGCGAACAATAGCCACACTCAGCTGCTTTGCTTTATATGGATTGGCGATGAACTCCATATCCGGTGCCCCCGGTGGATCAACAGCCATATCGGTCTCGTCCATCATGCTCTTGATCCAAAGGAGTAATTTCCTTTCATGGTCGGAGAGCCTTTGTTCGGCATGAGTCACTGGGATAGAGAGCAACCAGCGGCTGAGAAGAAAGGCACATTCCAAGCTACAAAGGGAATGCTGAATGCTCCAGAAGAAGGAGTGGGTTCTAGCGACGAAATCGATGCCCAGACGCACCGGAATCGAGAGTGCATGGGCAGAATGTAGTAGGGCCATAATCAATCGAGGACTCCGAGCTATAAGCGGTGATTCACCTAAGGACCTCGCTATCTGATGTGGATCCTGCGTCATGAGACGACGGCACGGCCCCAGGTCCACATGCAATCGGATATAGGCCAGCCCTAAAAGAGCAGTTGATGTGAAAGCAATGGGTCCTGCCGGATTCTGGGGGTCAATGCTTGACTCAGGAGTGCGTTTCCAGAGTGCCTTCCAGGCACTCAAAGAATTATCCAGGACAGAGAGATCTTCGCTCCTCAGGCTGGTACCCTGCATGGTCGGTGCTGAAAGACACAACTGGCGCGCGAAAAAGATTTGTTGAATGAGAGCATGAATCAGAATATAGTTCCCGAGCGGTGATATTGGTGCCGTGGAACCCGACATATTCGACTTGAGGAACAGTTTAGCAAAGGCCTCTTGAAAAGGAACATCAGATCCATGCCGAATGCGGGCTACTCGCCGCCACTGAGCCGCATTTGTTGCCTTCCAGACATCGTGCGAACACGGCATGTTCAACTTTAATTCCGCGTTCAGGATCAGAGGGGGAATGTTGTACATGATAGAATGGAGGTTAAAGAAACAATATACGATGAATTTGGTGCGTCGGTTGCCTTCTCTGCGGATCCACTCTTCCCAGTTGTGAGGATCTGAGCTAGGGGGTGGCTCTGACAGGCCATGTTCTCTGACAAGCCTTGCCAAAGTGCTTTGAAGTGAGAGGATTTCCCTCAGTAACTCCGGATGTCTTTCCCACGAGGCGAACACCGTGAGCAGAAGGAAGGTTCGGATGACTTCCATGTGGGCGTCCGAATCCTCTGCCGAGTAACCTGAGGAATCTGTAGGGTACGGTGTGTGGTGGTGATGAGCATGTGGTTGATGGTGTTGCTGGAACGGGCTACTGGCATGATTAGATGTGGTGGAAGAGCCGCGAGAGGTTTGAAACCCCGATCCCGGTGATAAGTAATTCCATGTCGGACATGCAACTTGTTTGCTATCTCTTCGATGAAGGCGTTGGAGCAGAATGGCTTTTGCCGCATGGAATAGCTCGATGCCTCGACTGTTTTCAAAGCGGTAGTGAGACCCCGCTGCTGCCAAAGCAAGTGTAAGCTCTGGAGAGCATTTTGCGACAGAAAGGGTAGGCACATGAATAAAGGGGAGATGTTCATTCAATCCATTTATATAGCCAGCAAAGAAGCGAGACAAAGCGTGTCTCGAGGGCGGCACAAAGTTCTTGGGCAGTATGTAAGCAAATTCCTCAAGTTTGGAGACAAAAACTTGACGGTCTGCATTGGTTATATCCCAAGCAGCACGAGGTCCCTCATCTGTGAAGCCAAGGCGATCATCCACTTCATGCGGTTCTGGTTGCAGCGATGGCAATCGTGACCCGAAATTTGAGAATGACGGTGCTTCGTCTGCCGCCGTCCGCGGATCATTAAGGAGTTCAGGACCAAGCCTTCCCATCTCGCGGATAGATGGCTTGGTCTCCATTGGAAGTGTGGTCGGCAGCATCGGCTCTTCGACAGTAGAAAACACCCCCGAGTCCCAGTCCGATGATAGACCAACACTCTCCAAGAAGACAGTAAAGTCTTGAACGGGGTCCCCTAAGTCAGCAAGGTCCAGAATTGAGGGTTCTACGCCATAATTATCGGTTATCGCTCTTTCCGGAATATGGGCGAGCGGCTGAGGGGGTGCAACGTTTTGGGAAGATTTCCGCAGCGACTCGAGGCTCGCCTGTTCACCTTCAAGAGCAACATGACTCGCAGCATGCGAGAGAAGATTCAGATCATACCCCCACGAAGGGTTGAAATGGGTGGTTTCCACTATAGGAGGCGGTTGTACCTGCACATCTGGCGGAGGTTGCGGAACGGGTTGCGTATGCAGCGGAACAGCGTCGGCAAGCTCTAACATACGAGACTCATGATGAGCAGGCTGAATTATAGATGAAGGCGTCTGAGGAACATCCTGGTTGGTGTTCTGCGTGCGGTGGTCTCGACTGGCGGCCGTTTCGGCAGGGTGGACTAGCCGCTCGTGTCGTACGAGCAGGTCGCTATCGAAATTTCCCCATATTAGCGCGAATGAACCTTTGAATGCCATGGAGATGAGGGGGAAAAGCATACCTTCTGGCAAATGACTTGGAGCAGATATCACATGAAAAAGGTTTCTCCTTGGTATCTACGTGGTCCAGGCAGTTAGACCCATATATGTAAGTGGGCAAAAATCTTCTGAGGAGAGACCGAAAGGGGGGTTACTCAACGGGTGCGGAGATGGCGCTGGAGATGTTCCAAACGCGCAAAAGATCTGCTGCAATATTCACAAGATAGAGACTTGCGATGAGCCGGGGTACTCTTCTTCCTCACTTTGCCTGGGTTGGCTCTTTCGTCCTCCATGGCGAATGGCCGTGGAATTGGACCATGTCCTTTTTTGATGGGATTATTACAAGGCGAGCGGGGAAGAAAAACTGTGGGGTCGTCGACATGAGGGGGTTTTGCGAAAAAAGGTCTGAGGTCACGTGGGTACTACCACTGTGTCAGTGTGCACTTTACACTTTGTAGTTATGGGAGTAGTTAATCACTGTGCAGTCGTGTACTCCGTAAGACTCGAACGATCCTTCCCCGCCTCTCCAGCTTCAAGGTGTTGCATAGATATCATATGTCTCGCTGGTGGATGTGAGTGAGAGCGAGAGTGAGTGTCGCAGCTGCAATCTCCCGTTTGGCAGATTTGCACGCAGCTAACAACCACCCACCGTCCCCGTGCATAATTCCATCCCCACTGGTGCGGAGATGTTCATTTGAGTTGTTGGGGGTGGTCAAAGTCCGCCAGCACACACCACCACCATCACCACCAACACCATGTCTCCTCCTCACTTGGTTTCAAAAGCGAGGAGATCCCTTGGGTTCCACGTGCAATCTCCAGGATTTCACAAGAGAAGCTGCCTGAGTCTTCGGCTCCTAAATTCTATGCTCACTATATACTCCGTACTATGCAGTACTATCGGTTGACCCCCCGGGGAATAAATGACGGTTTTGTCCTAGGCTCAGACTTGGACAGCCCTACTGGGTATTAGACGGCCTTTAAACGCTGACAGAATGCACAGGCAGGTCAGACATGTCTGATTACGACAGCGCCATTCGTCTCTCCAACATCCCTAGTATTTCCCGTGATTCTGTGTTCAACCACCCTGCATCGTTACTCAAGGTGCATCATGATCGCGATACACAGTCCACCTGTCCATGAATTCTCCCCCTTTTCGCATGAAGAGGGCTATCGGTGTGGGGTTTCTAGAAGAAGACTAAATGTATCCCTGGACTACCACTATGCCAACACGTCAACGAACTAAATATATATACGAGAGCCGGATGATGAACCTTAAGACGGGCTGGATTCGTCGTCAACGTACTCACTTACATTGTTCTGTGCCTGTTCTAGATCCAATACTCGACCACCCCTTTCTTCAAGTTCAGTGTCACCGACTCACTGAATGGCCCAAACCCACTCAGCTCTTCCTGCGAGATCGTTGAGAGCGACTCAGTACCCGGAAAGCAACGAAGCCATCCCCACCACAGGCAGGGCGTAGTTGCATCTTGAGAAACAACAGTAGTCGGTTGTAAGACAGAATGACGTGCCTATAGCCAACTTCAACTTAAACTAAGAGACCACTGGCGAATCTCCGGGTGAAGAAGAAAAGAAGGGTTGAGGTGCCCGGTCTGATGTTGAATTTACACGGTATGACTGAAAGGAGAGGAGTTTTCTTGCTCTCCTTTCGGCTTTTCGCACACGAGCCCATGGAACCTCCCCTAAGAATAGGCGGGAGAATGGGGCGGGCGTGTTGCGAAGAGTCCAAAGAGTCAAGTTCATTGTTTCAGGTTTGGGCCCCTTGACAAATCATCCGCCGGGGGCGTGTTTGAGAATGATTCCGTAGTGGAAGCTGCCCATCGTCCCCGTCCGATCGGCCTGACAACCCGCGCGCTCTTCCTCAGATCCATTAAACCACCTTCTCTCCGTATCATCTCTCTATGGGAAGAAGAGATCACTCCAGACAAGGCACAGAGAGACAGACAGAAAGGGAGACTGTCTTGTTTTGTCTATCTCGCTCGTCATAGCCTATCCCCTCATTTTCGTCCATTCTTCTCTCCATTAAATTCTCTCCCATCCTCTCTACCAGCCCGTTTCAGCCTTCCCTCCAGCGGCTATCACGGAGTATCGCTGCCATCTTTCTCCCCCGCCCATCCTTTTCTTGATTTCGACCCTCTTACCGATCTGTCGTTGGCTGCTGTTACTTTTCATTCTAACTGGGGTCCTTTTCAAAAGTAAAAGCGTCTCAACCTGACATCTCGAGCGCGAAAAGAGCCAAAGTGAGCCTAGGCCAGGCAGATCACGAAGCCACTATCTTCAGTGCTAATTTGCCTGCCATACGTCCCCGTGCTCTTAGATCGGTTGAATCGTAAGTTCATTTCTCCATCCACCCTGCGTCAGACACTCTGTCGCATTGATCTTTCCATCGCCCTCCCCCACTCCGCGCAACCTCCGCTAATATGCACTATCATGACCAGATAACAAATTCGTACCATGCATTAAACCCCACCCAGAATCTCGGTTGAGATCTCAATACTCGCGTCGCCATTCAAGATATATCATTCAGTTTACATCCGCGACAACGCCTTGATCTCACATTTGGGTCCTTCCTCGATTGCCTGTTTAGGCCTACATCCGAGTCCTCGACTCGAGAGGATATATCTAAACCACCCCGCCATCAAGTGCTTGAAATAGCCCCGGAGATAGCTCGAGAATAATTGTCAATATGCTAGCAAAGGCCACATACAACCCATTGGGCCTGCAATCTACGCAGACCCCAACGACCTCCTATTATACGGGCCCGTCGCAGAAAACCGCTGCCCTTGGTGATTCGCAGAGTGGCATGCTGTTTACGAGTCCGACAGAGTCAGAGTTTTCGGAAAAGCCCGATGGCCTTGACGCCGTACGGTGAGTCTCTCATGCAAAGCTACCTTCTCGTGGTCTAGCAAATTCTCATCGCCACCAGGTCTTGGGATGAGAAGCAGGTCATTGCCTGGCTTCATAGCATAAACTGTGGTCAATACGAAGCTTTGTTCAAAGGTAGCTACCTGCAACAACCCGCGCCTCGTGGGCACTTGCTGTATCCGGACAGAAACTGATGATAGGTAGCGAACAATGTCAACGGCAACAATCTGATCGAATGTGATCAGAAAATCCTGCAAGAGATGGGCATAAAGAAAATTGGTGACCGCGTGCGCATCTTCGTCGCCATCAAGCAATTGCGAAACAAGTCTGTCCTCAACAGAAAGCAAAGAACAATGGTAAGTCTGACGCTATGCTGCCTGAAACGTCCCGTGCTCAAGGTGAATCCAGAATCAATTGGCTGCTCTCGAAGCCGTATCTTACACAACCGCCTCGTCCGGGCCATCCCGCCAATCCAATCAGCGGCCAACGACAGGTACACGTCGTATGTCTCGCGCAGCTGAGAGTAGCTCGCATAATTACTCTGCCGGCCGGTCGTCATCGCGACCCGGATCGCCATTACGCGCTCAACAGTATGCCGCAAGCAGCCCGATGGACACAGGGCGGAAGGAACAGGGACCAGGCTACTTCAGCCATCAGTCATCTGCTGGGTCGATGACCAGCCGAAAACCAGGCACTCCCAGTGAAAATGGTCACAGTAATCGGAATGGCTCACACTTGAGACAGAATCCCAGTCTCGACGGCTTGACGATGGGACAGTTGCCAAACTCGCCTGTCATCAGAGTGATATACACCGGTGGTCAGACCAAAGTGCTGGACATCAAACATTGCAAAACCGCAGATGAAATTATCCTGTGTGTGCTGAAGAAGCTACAGCTTCCGGAGCATCAGTATCGCAACTATTGCTTTTATGTGATGGATGGCTTGGAGCCCGATCCCTCGAATTGCAGAAGACTTGCCGACCATGAACTCATGGAAATATGCGAAAGCAGTCACAGGCCAGAGCGTGGCCGTCTTATCCTTCGCAAAATTCATGCTGGGGAACCAGATACCGATGAGCTTCGTCGGGCTTCTCAACTAGCGGTAGATGAAAGCCAAGTTGCTCACATGAACGCTTTGAGCAGTTCCAATGTGCGCAACCAACTCAAAATCCAGCAGCTGACTGGAGAGTCGTGGCTCAACATCCGACAGCCGATGTCTCCGGTCTCATCCCGACAAAATCAAGCACCGAGTGAGCACGAACTGCGGTCAGTTAGTTTGGAACGCCCATCTCCCTCTGCTGCCAAATTGCGGTCGTTCTTCGGTGCTCGTCCCCCAAGTGAGATGATCATACACGAGATCACATCGTACTTCCCTAGTCATCATCGGGAGGATATCGAGAAGACAATGCGAATGTCGGTTCGGAGGTCACAGCGCTTGAGCCGTGCAGCAAGTCGCCTGAGTGTCGTCAGCAATACCAGCTATGCATCTAGTCTCAGGGACGCGCCTCCAATGCCGAGCATTGCAGATACTTGGCTTAATGCTGGAGGAACACCGACCCGTGCGTCGAGACCTCTGTCTGTATCGAAATTCAGCCTCCCGTCAATGAGCTACAGGGACTCAATTGCTTCGAGCTCCTTGCAACCGCTTCAAGAAGAGTCGCCGATCGAGCCGAACCGCAAGTCATATGTTTCTTTTGATAGTGGTTCTGATGACCCTACAACATCCCGTCATAGTCTTCTCGATGAGAACGCAAGC
Source organism: Aspergillus saccharolyticus JOP 1030-1 (assembly GCF_003184585.1). Lineage (NCBI taxonomy): Eukaryota > Fungi > Ascomycota > Eurotiomycetes > Eurotiales > Aspergillaceae > Aspergillus > Aspergillus saccharolyticus. The sequence goes on along the minus strand of NW_020290649.1, from coordinate 187,280 downwards.
GTTGCTGCAACTGACGGTGGTTCGCTTAATGAACGACTGAGCATTCTGGTGGCTGAAGATGGAGAAGAGGAGGATGATGGCCTCAACGACTTTTTGGCTGGAAACAACTTCGCTCCAAAGAACTGGATGAAGGGTTCATTGATTGGGGAGGGCTCCTTCGGCAGTGTCTTCCTCGCGCTTCATGCGATTACGGGAGAGCTTATGGCTGTGAAACAAGTGGAGATTCCCTCTGCGACAAAGGGCACGGAATTTGACAAGCGCAAGAACAGCATGGTCACCGCGCTCAAGCATGAGATTGAACTTCTCCAAGGAATGCATCATCCAAATATTGTGCAGTATCTTGGCACTGCCGCAGATGATCAGTATCTGAACATTTTCTTGGAGTATGTGCCCGGAGGGTCTATTGCTACTATGCTCAAGCAGTACAATACCTTCCAGGAGCCTTTGATCAAGAATTTTGTTAGGCAGATTTTGGCGGGGTTGTCCTACCTTCACAGTTGTGACATTATTCATCGTGATATCAAGGGTGCCAACATCCTCGTCGACAATAAAGGAGGCATCAAGATTTCCGATTTTGGTATCTCGAAACGGGTGGAAGCCTCGACTCTCCTCGGCGCTCGTGCCAGTGGTACAGGCGGTGGACACCTGCACCGCCCCTCACTGCAAGGTAGTGTCTACTGGATGGCACCGGAGGTGGTCCGTCAGACGGCGCATACGAAGAAGGCTGACATCTGGAGTCTGGGATGTCTGGTGGTTGAAATGTTTATTGGAGCTCACCCGTTCCCCGACTGCAGTCAACTGCAAGCCATTTTCGCCATCGGCAGCAACAAAGCCCGGCCACCAGCACCAGAGCATGCTAGTCCAGAGGCCGTGGACTTCCTGGACCAGACCTTCCAAGTCGATTATGAGCAGAGGCCATCAGCAGACGAGTTGCTGACTTGTCCGTTCCTGAAGACTCCTCTTGCTGGCTAATTTCCTGGTAAGGCTCGAGTACCACCAGCCCCTTGGCGCTCTGGTTTTCCCTTCAATTTCACCGGTCGAATTTTGATATTTTAATACCCATTTGTTCTGCGTGGACGTCGTTTTTTTTTTATCAATTGCATACTTGGGTCTGCTTTGTTCTTTTTGCAATTTCTACTCCTGCATTTGCATTTGCGGCTCACCTATGTAGCACGAGCATACCACTGGCACTCGATTCTTTGGGCAGAGGCAGAAGTGGTCGACATTGTGTGTATAAAGCCCTTTACAAGTTGTTGTGACGAAGATTGGTTCCTATCGGCTCCTTGTATGTAATGTCATTATTGAAGCTCGGGGCCCAGGCTGAAAGGTGCTTCTTGAGGGAGGACGGGAGTAATGCCCGCTTGAGAAGAGGATAATCTTCCTACTTTGTGTATGGCATGCAGTAATATCGGCTTGTGAATGGGAAAGATACACACAATCGAAGGACAAACAAATCGGAAGCGTATTTTACACATGATAATCTAAACAACACCAGAGACATACATTCCTCCAAGTTCCATGTTCAATGCCGGCCAGCAGTAACCAAACGCAAGAAAGATGAAACACCAAGCGAGAAAAACCGTTACCGACATTGGGGCCTTGAGTCACTCCTTGGCAAGAGAGGGCCCATTTCGCCCGTTGTAGTTAATGATTAATACCGGCGCACAGAGGCATTCTCCTGTGGCTATGAAATTTAGTCAACGATCTTGCCGTAGAAGGGCATGCCCAGGGCGCTAAGCAGAAGACGGGCATCCTTATCCGTTCTGGCCGAGGTGTGGATGGTGATGTGACAACCGGGAATCATCTTGGGAGGGTACCTGGCGTTCCAAATATGTTAGCGATCGAGCCACCAGCACCATGTTGCAACGCTGGAAACCCGGGGGCTGCAGTCGAGGGAGTAGGACTGCCAGGGAGCTGGAGTAAAGATAGGATCCATTGTCTTCCCCGGTACGTTCAAAAGCAGAAAGAGAGAAGGCTTTGGAACAACTTACATATCATAGTTGACCTCGATCTCCGGGAACAGAGCGACGGCCTCGGGCTCAAGACCGAAGGTGATGTTACCGCTGCTGTCACCACTGCTTCCCTTGATACCCTGCCAATCCTTGATGCGGGGCAAGACGATATCGACCAGCTTGCCGAAGAAGTGCAGCATGTTCTCACCGTGCAGCTCCGCCTTGCAAGCGACGGTGCCGCGGCCGGGGACGATACCCCATTTAGGGACACCGGTCTTGGACTTGTAGGTCTGCACCCGCACGTTTGAGATGGCCTGCACGGCAATACCGGCGGCGTGAAGCCAGGACGAGTTCTCTGTCGCCATGTTGACGTAGCTGTGAATGGTGATACGCTCGAGATGGGGGATGTTGTTGAAGTCGATAGGTTTACGGAGGAGGCGGAGAACATCACCACCGCGGGGACCACGGAGGTTTCGGTTCTTGTGGTAGGGGGAGGTGTCGTCCCAATCGCGGAGACGGGGAGCCTTAACGGGGGGCTTGAAGCCCGGAGGGTTGTGGACATAGAGGAGGGTGAGGATGTCCGATGCGACGGTCGATTGCCAGGTCTGCTCGACTCGGGGAAGAGAAAACGGGCCTGGAACGTACAGTCGGGAGGAAGGGTCGGAGGGTGGAGGCGGCTGGTGAGGGTGGAGCGGACCACGGTAGTATTTGGGAGAACGGAATTGATAACTGGTGAGAAGTAGAGTGTGAATCAGTCACGGACTACGGACAATCATCGTGGGAGCATGTAATCGTATGGGTCGCGGGCCTATTTCGCGCGCTGCCCGTGAAATAGTGGTCCAGGTGTGGCGGATGAAGAGAGAGACCTACCGACTGCGAGGTAATTTCGTCTTGCGGCCTCTAGCCTTAGAGACGGGATCGTAAGATTTTACAACATCCTCGGCCGTAGATGTGGAGGAGATGCTTGTAGACTCCAATTCGCTGAGGTCGGCGGAGGGAGATCTCGACGAGGCTTGATCGGAGGCATTGCGGCGCCAGCACAAGGTCGCAGGGCGAGCAGAGGGCACCAACGCCCGGGACAATGACCTTGTCAGGTATCTGGAGGACTCACTGACAGCCATCGGGAAGTCCAGCAGGTGTTGTTGGCGGAGATTGGAGTCGAGACTGGGATTCCCAAAAATTGTTTCCCGCACCGGAGATGCAATCGACTCTTTCGGGGGGGAAACAGTTGATCATGTGACATGGTTCCTGTTTTCTTTTTGCCTCAGGCTTGAATTAAAATCATGGACTAAATACCCTTCTGCCTGACAGATCAGGCGGCGAAAGATTCTCAGTCTTTCCCGGCGGGCTCCACATGTGGTCACGGCTTGCCTTTTCCCTCGCCTCCCTCAACGGTTCAGACTGGCTTATCGCATCGCAGCTTATTTGGTGAAACTGGCCACCCGGAGATCTCATTGTCGATCGGGTGCTATGGTCTTCTGACGGGCATCTTTTGTCTGTTTTCACTTGTTCATATCTCAGTCATCTTTGCCTCGTCACTTGAATCTCATTCACTGTCCGTCTTTCTTGAAATATTGGTGGTGGCGCATGTGATGTCACTGGCTTCTCTTTCAGCGTAAGACTTACGAGGTACGAGTAATTGGCTACCCAACACGTTTTGGATGTGGGTTCATCAAAGATCACAATGCTCATACAAATAGATTGGGACAACAAAGGTCATCGCCTAATTTGACCCATCTGATCTGTGTTATGACTCAACCAGGCGCTATCTTCCCATGCTCGATCGGAACTCTGGAGCCTGAGCAAGGATCAATATAGATCCCCCCCCCCCCCCCACATGTCGGTTTATCGTCGACTCCGCATTCTGCACGCTTGCGCAATTCTTCCCCCATCTAGCTAGGATTGATGTACTATTGAAGATGAGTGGTATACACAAATTTCTCACAAGGCGTGAGCGAAACAATAAAGATGGAAAGCCTGCTAAAGACGAGGTAATTCGATCTCTGGACAGCTTCTTCTTATTCTCTTCCCCTCTCTTTCGCAACTCGAAGCTGATATTGCTCACAACTTCAGACGTCGAATGTGCTGTCTCGTCCTCACTTCCGAGGTCTTTTCTCATCAGATAAACTTCCCTCTACAGACTCAAGTGAGGAACAAAAGAAGGTGCGGACGGAAACATTTTGCCGCGCAGTTGTCATTGCGGGGTATCCTCGTTGACAATCAATTAGATCAAAATCCTGGAGCAACGTGTTGCGCGACTTGGTATTACCGGTCTGAAGGAGGAACACTTTGTATATGCGATTCAGTCTGAACATGCGCAGGGCGATGTGGACAAGGCTTTTGAGTTGCTGCTGCTCCTCGAGGATTCGATTGAGGGCATAATAAGAGGCTATACGCCAAGCACTAAGCTTCGCGGCGCAGTAAACCGCGAAGGGGTGACTTGCTACCTGGACGCTTTACTATTTGCGATGTTCGCCCGGCTGGATTGTTTTGAGGCTATTCTCTACAAATCCTTCAACGACGAGTCTCGTCGGAAACTCTGCATTCTATTAAGGCTTTGGGTCAACATGCTCCGGTCTGGAAAACTTATTACTACTGATCTTGTAAGCTTACCCGGTCTTTTTATCATCTTTTTCAATTGGAATCTGACTGATGTACTCTGCAGACCAAGCACTTGCAAGATGCACTCGCCGAATGCGGTTGGGAGGATGCAGCCAGACTACGACAACAGGACACGTCCGAGGCATTCACATTCATCACGGGAAAACTTGAGCTTCCACTTCTCACACTCAAAATGGACATCTACCACACAGGGAAGGAAGACGTGAGTGGCGATCATAAATTTATCAATGAACGATTGTTGGAGGTCGCTATCCCTGAGCCTGTTGATGGCGAAACAGTCACACTGGAAGACTGCTTGGAGTCATATTTCAACAATCGAATTGAGGTGAAACGCTACATGGAGCGGCGTCATACATTAGGCTCAACAAAATCTCTGGATTCTCTTTCTAAAGGTTGCACAACCCACGTTGAAGAGGTTGGCACGCCGCTATCCCCCTCTTCCAGCCAGCCACCTTCACCCCGTTGGGACGAAACCCCACCAGTGAACTCCTTGACAGAAGTCATTGAGTCTGATCCTCCTCCCTACCGTCGCAACAGCATTCTTCAAGAACGATTCGTACCAGACACAGAGAACGGGGATGACAAGGACGGCGTACTTACGTCTCAGCGGAGGGGTTCCTATCGCAAAGAAGTCATGATGCCAGCGTGGCAATTTTTCAGCCTGATACGTATGAGTTGTCCTCGGTCCCAAAAGACACTAAGGCACGCGCTAATGGTCTGAACAGCGTGGTATACGGACAACACGCCCACTAGCGATGCCCAAGTCGCCGCACATTTCTCTTCTAAGCGTCCAATCTTAGGCATGTGCCTAAAACGATATTCTATGCTGCCTAATGGCAAAGCAGTCAGACTGAACACCTTTGTTGACATTCCAACGGAGATAGGGCTTCCCCATTTCATCAAGGATGACAATATGAATGAAGAAGGCCCGATTTATGGGAATTTTAAGCTATCGCTGCAAGCGATGGTGTGCCACCGGGGAACCTCAGTAGATTCAGGACATTATATATCAATTGTCAGGGGCACCAGTGCTGGTGCACCCCCAGCTAGCTCCCATGGATCGGAAGATGACACCTTCTCGGACACTCCAAAATACTGGATGCGCTTTGATGACTTAGCAGCTGAGCGGGTTACGTTGATTGACATTGAGCAAGCACTCAAGACCGAGTCGCCCTACCTTTTGTTCTATCAGATCTTACCGATTCATGAGGATGCGGCGGCAGTCAATCTAGGCTACAAGCCGCCATCGTCTGACACATCTCGGGACTCTGGTGAGCTAGATGCCGTCAGCATCCCCAGGAAGCTACAAGCGCTGGCTCTGGATGATACAATCATCGATGGTATAGAGGGGAACAGATCTGCTCGGCCCAGTTTTGAGATCACCAGCCCAGATGGCGCGGATCCTGTCCCTGTGGACTCTAATGGAAGGAAGCAGAGCGTGACCTTCTCTGAAGCTTTTGAGCCCGGGCTTCAGATGCAGTCTAACCCATCGACTTCACCTAGGTTAACTCCGCGGGACGAGGAAGGCAGGAACTCGTTCTCATTCTCTCGACGCGGTTCTAGAGCAACAAGGAGCACCCCGGGAAGTCGCACCGGGAGTCAAGCCAGTGAGAATAGAATCAGCTTCAGCTTCTCGCGGTTCACTGGTCGGCTCAGCCGGGACCGATTCGCAGAAAGCGAAGGCGAAGACGAAGAGATAGCGGAGAACGAGCTTGCTCCACACGACCGTCTTCCACCGCCGCCTACAGAGCGGAAGGATAGAAGCCCTAGACGGACTCGAGACTCGGATCGATATCGAGACAAGATCAAAGACAAATCTCGTGAGAAAATTGGACGGAAATTGGACCGCGAATGCACAGTAATGTGAAATGGTGGTTGGTGTATTTCTTGCTATTGTCTTTGTTCTTGTTGTACAACGTCGCCTCTGGATTCGAAGTTGCATGGTTCGCCAGGCATGAAGTCACTGAGATTCAGTGATGATGCATGATTTATGTGGTTATGAAATCTCTTGTGTTTGGAGATGCGCCGGCGTTAGAATAGACAGCGGTATACCAAAAGCATCGAACTACTGGTAGGAACCCAGCCTCTGTAGCATAGCATGTGGCGAGGCACAGGCAATTCAATAATAATATCATTACTACAGAATCCCTATGTTTTTCACTGTCTGAAATACTAGTTGACTGGCGTCCGGAACAAATCAATATTCTGTCAGTTTCAGGCCGAGGCGGGAATCTGCCCAGGCATCCACCGCCCTTTGGAGCTCCTCTCTCACTTCCCCACTCCCTCCTCCAATTCGTCATAATCGGCCACTCGCGCTTGGGGCGACTGACATTGTCTTCCCAGCTTGACTCAAAGCTTCTCAATTGCGGTTCCGGTATGATCTAATCCGGATAGTCAATATCGGCGCATCATGGCGCTGGAGACGTCAGGCGGCTATGTTGCTCCCAGCAACCTCACGGAAGCTGGGGATTCTGCGCTTTCCATGTTCGATGTCCGGCATGTTCAGCTTCAATTTCCTCTTGCAGCGGACTTTGTAGCCGCACAGGTAGCCAACAATGTGCTCATTCTAGCTTTGTCCACCGGGCGAATCCTCCGTATTGACCTGGATACCCCGGAGGATATTGATGGTCAGTCGAGTTCCCCCGCCATAAGGAGCAAGCACCGCTGCTCAACCTCTTCCGCGCAATGCTGATTGGGTCCTGCATTTAGATATTGACCTTCCCAAGAAGTCATCGGAAATCGGTGTGATACGGCGAATGTTCCTTGATCCCTCCGCATCTCATCTCATCATCACAACCACCCTCGGCGAGAACTATTACCTGCACACTCAATCACGACAACCTAGACCTTTATCGCGACTGAAAGGTGTTTCAATCGAGAGTATTGCGTGGAATCCATCGCATCCAACAGCTTCGACGAGGGAAATTCTGCTGGGAACTACGGATGGGCAGGTCTGGGAGGCTTACATTGAGCCGTCGAGCGAATTCTATCGGCGCGAAGAGAGGTATGCGCACGCCGTCTACAGGTCCCTGGAGGGTTCGCCGGTGACGGGTCTGTGGGCGGAGGTGATCCCAGCGAAGCCGGAGCTGAGACGGGTGCTTATCGCAACTCACGGCAAGCTACTAAGCTTCTTGGGGCGCACCGGGAGATACGGACGAGAAGGTGGTAGCCCAATATACGCCGATCTCTTCCAACGCGAAGCGCCCGTAACCCATGAAATTCAAAAGCCCTCCGGCGCTGCCCCGTCGATGCTGGCAATCTCGCCAATCCTCACGGACGCGCAGACTACGGGGGGTGTGACCGATAAGGAATTTTCGTGGCTCAGTTCTCAGGGTGTGTTCCATGGACCACTTCCATATGCGCCTGAGAAGCTCAACAAGCCATTTGAAAGCGCCAGCATGCTTCCGCGATCTGTTTTCCCAGCGAGTGAATCCGCGCGAGGCGGTAAGAAGCTCATTCAGGATCCCATCTCCGCCGTGACGATGTCACCGTGGCACATCTTTGCCCTCGTGGAAGGCAGAATTGTCGCTGTGAACCGCATGAGTGAGGAGATCGTTTTTGATGAGGCCGTGTTGGAGCCGGGGCAGAGTGCGCTGGGTCTTCTGACGGACGTGACACAGCATACTTATTGGCTGTTCACTAGCCGCGAGATTTACGAAATTGCCGTTGAAGACGAGGATAGGGATGTTTGGAAGGTTTACCTACAGAAACAAATGTTTGATCAAGCTCTGCAGTACGCTCGCACAGGGGCTCAGAAAGACGTCGTCGCCACGGCTTCCGGTGATTTCTTGGCAGACAAAGGCCGTTTTCTTGAGGCGGCCGCCGTCTGGGGTAGGAGCAGCAAAGGATTCGAAGAGGTCTGCCTGACACTGATCAACCGCGGAGAGCATGACGCGCTGCGCAAGTATTTATTGTCTCAGCTCTCGACGTACAAGAAGTCTTCGTCCATGCAGCGCATCATGGTTGCAAGCTGGCTGGTCGAGGTCTTCATGAACAAGTTGAATTCTCTCGACGACAACATTGCTACTCGAGCGGAACTAGCTGAGGGAACCAGCACTGAGGAAGTCAAAGATGAGCTTGGCATTGTCCGAGCTGAGTTCCAGGATTTTGTCACTCGGTACCGGTCCGATCTGGACAAGGAAACGGCATACAATATTATCAGCAGCCACGGTCGTGAAGAGGAGCTACTCTTCTTCGCTACAGCCGTCAATGACTATAACTACGTTCTTTCGTACTGGATCTTACGGGAGAAATGGACGGAAGCCCTCAATGTATTGCAACGGCAAAGCGACCCCGATGTGTTCTACAAATATAGCAGCGTTCTCATGACACACGCTGCTGCTGGACTGGTCGACATTTTGATGCGACAGACAAACTTGGAGCCCGAGCGGCTGATACCGGCTTTACTCAATTACAACAAGACTGTGAATGTTCCATTGGGGCAGAACCAGGCCGTGCGATACCTCAACTTCATCATCGTCAATCATCCTAACCCGTCTGCCGCCGTCCACAACACCCTGATATCCATTCATGCCTCCAGTGCCTCAACGTCTGAGGCAGGGCTTCTCACCTATCTGCAATCACAGCAGTCGTCGCCCCCGCCGTATGATGCCGACTTTGCTTTGCGTCTCTGCATCCAGCACCAGCGCGTTCAATCGTGTGTACACATCTACAGCGCCATGGGACAATATCTGCAAGCTGTGGAGCTGGCTCTACAGCATGATGACATCGAGCTGGCAGCGATCGTGGCCGACCGACCGGATAGTAACGAAAAGCTCCGAAAGAAGCTCTGGCTGCTTGTTGCGGAGAAGACGATCCAACAGCCGGGCAAGGGGATTAAGGACGCGATTGAATTCCTCCGCCGGTGCGAGTTGCTCCGCATCGAAGACCTCATTCCGTTCTTCCCGGACTTTGTCGTCATTGACGATTTCAAAGACGAGATCTGCAGTGCGCTCGAAGAGTATTCCCGACACATCGACGCCTTGCGGCAGGAGATGGACAACTCAGCACACACGGCCCGGCAGATCCGCACGGAGATTGCGGCGCTCGACACGCGCTATGCCATTGTGGAACCTGGAGAGAAATGCTGGCTCTGCTCGTTGCCCGTGCTCAGCCGACAATTCTTTGTCTTTCCGTGTCAGCATGCTTTCCACAGCGACTGCTTGGGTAAGGAGGTGCTTGAGGGCGCGGGAGGCAAGAAGAAGTATATTCGGGACCTGCAAGCACAGCTCAACAAGGGAACTCTTAGTGCGGCGCGACGGGAGGAAGTGGTGCGTGAGCTCGATGGGCTGATTGCGGACGCCTGGTACGTTTCAACCCCCCCTTAGGAGTCTAGCAGTGTCACTAACGAGAATGAACAGCATCCTCTGCGGCGACCATGCAATTAAGCAAATCGACCGGCCATTCATTGAAGGCTCCGAAGGGGTAGATGATTGGGCATTGTAGTGGAAGACTTTTTTTTGGTAAAGACGTTATGAGTTCGGTTTTGAGGGCATGCGTGACAGGAATAATGGGGAGTGCATTATCAGCGTCGAGCAATTCATTGAATGTTCTTGTATAATCCAGTGGCAAGCATGGTTGAGAACATATATACATACATCAAACTTAGTAAGGTATGCTTATGAGCAAGTTACGCGATGAACGACAGTCCATAGGCCACCTAGTCAGCTACTAGTCACCCATATCGGCTCTCTGCTGAGGGCTTCTCCACCAACAGCTATCATCGCGTGTTCGCACCTGAGCCCAACCAGTCTTCTTTTGCCATGGCAGCTGGAAGCTGAGTACGAAAAATTACAACCCCACCCCCTTGAATGCACCCTTCCTCAGGGTAAAGCCAAAACTGACCAAAACTCTGATCTCCTTGCCATTGAAGTACCTAACATGCACAAGCCGCTCGCAGAACCCCGATCTAAAACCTGGAAATCTGGTGCATCCCCAGCGTACTGGCCGCAGCACCAACAGCCTACCTACTAGTAACAGATGAATCAAGCAAGTGAGTCAAGATATGTGTGCCATGTTATGCTCTGCCATGCAAACAAAAAAAATCCAGCGAGATGTATGTATGATATATCCAAGTGCGCAGGAAGACAGGCAGGCAGGCAGGCAGGCGTATACAGTTCATCTCCTTCCCAAGTTATTCCTCGCATGAAGCCAAAGCCTGAATCTAGTATGTATAACATATAACGTACTCTGTACCTTCTACAGAGTTTTGCATGTTGTTGGATCATCCGCTGCATGATGTTTTGCACTCGGGGATCCTTGAATTCTTCTCCTTTTGCTCTGTAACAACCAGTGACCTACCGTACTTGTCTATCTAGTTACCAGGAATAAGTACTGCAGTGTACAGTATTTGCCTGTTCCAAGTCGAGCCACGAGTTCAATTCAGTTGGTTGTACAACTGTACAAACATATGCAGGGAATGACTAAACCACCTCCCCCACCCCCCAAAGATCCAGAACTAGGTACCTACTCCTTATATAACCACAGCACTATACTCCCTCACTAGTTACAGTACCGGTACTTTCTCCATCAAGAAGTCCGTGCACGCACGGGGCTGTCGCAAGTAAATGCAGTGCAAAACGCTTTTTCCGATGGGGGTGGGGAGGGTGCGAGACAGAGGGCTTTTCTGTTGGTTGTGGCTGCAGAGAGGAGGATCCCTGCACTGCAGCAGCAGCAGCAGCAAACAACAGGCCAGATGTGCAGATGTTTGGGGCTGCATCCAAGCGCCGACTTTCCACTTCCCTTCCCCCCCTCCCCCTTGATTGTGGTGGATTTGTTGTTGGTGGGCGGTGAGGATGGAGAGAGGGAGGGAGAGGAGGTGGTGTTTCAGGTAGAGGGGATATGGAAGGGCTAGATTGTGGTGAGAAGTAGTGTGCTGATTCGTATTTATAGGTGTTGAGGTAGAGCTTTGAGGTGTTGTTGACGATGAGTTGATACTAGGGGGGATATTGCTGCCTGAGGGTTGTGGCTGCTATAACGGCTTTCCCAATCAGATCTGTTAATTTTGATGGAAACACCGCCAGTTAGGGAGACTCAGACAACGAGAGAGAGAGAGAGAGAGAGAGAGAGAGGCCTTGATCAATTAGTCAGGCCTTGATCAATTAGTCGCCGCGTCAAAACTCATTGAATCAATGCGGGAACCAAACTCAAGAGTAGCAGTTTGTAAATTATACACATTGTTGAACCCTACATCTACATTCAATGTCAAACAACCAGAAACGATTGAACCATTTGACAAGCTCACTAATCCCTGAGCCAACTGGATCGGTCCATTGGGTTGGGAATAATGAGTCTTGTGGAGGATATACTGCAGCTGCCACCATGTCTCACAGAACCTGGGATGATTCCCAATGCGCCTTGCAGCTGAAGCAGAAGGAGGAGAGAGAGAGGGAGATACGGTAGGGGTTTCTTTTTCGATTCGATTCTTCATGTTTCTCCTCGCCCTTTCGGCTTCCCCCTTCACTGATGCAGCGGATTGTTTCGTCATTCAGCTTGTTTTGTCTGTGCCATGTTCAACGTTACAGTACAAATAACATATCATGCATGCGGGCACACACACAGAGAGAGAGAGAACAATTGCATGGTCCGTGAGGGGAATACGAACTCCAAGGTTGAGGAACTCGACGCGAGTACTCCGTAGTTTACAATTCTCTCAAAGCATCAATTGACTAGCCGATGATTATCTGTAAACTGTAAATGGGCTGGGTCAGGGCCTCATAATTGGGGAAGCCAACCTCTTGTAAAGTTGTTGGGGTTTTCTAGATGGCGAGTAGAAAGGATTCAACCAGTTGGTGTCGGTATCCTTGCGGGGAGAAACCAAACCAGACCAATCAACAACCACTGCAGATCGTGCGGGGTAAAAACCGTCTCCGTAGATGATTTAGTTGGAGTTGCATTCAATCGATGATCCTCACTCGCACTCATCACCCAACTGGCCGGTCGCGTGCTTCTTTCTGAGTTCTGATAGTACGTCCTTTACGGCTGAGCTCGGAAATATGTAGGTAGCCACCGCACATCTATCCACTGGCATGGTGGGTTGATCGATTGCTGATAATCAATCAAGTTGACAAGCAACGGGAAGTGAACGCTACGGCCGGAGTGTTTCTCGAGTTGCAGTTACTGTGTATGGTCCCCAATTCAGTGGCCCAATCAATGAATCAAATCACTTATAATCGATCGTCAGACCAACAAGGAGAAACCACCATCTTATCGTCCTCCGTTTCACGCAGCTATCACCAGCAATCCTCTCATTCGCAGCTATCAGCTCGGCTGTTGATCCCCGTAACTAATCGCTGATAAGACCATCCAAGGTTCAGCCCAAGTCCGGTTTATCGACCGAGTCTGGGATCCCGCCAGGTGTATCGTGTCCACTTCCTGTCCCATGGATGAGAAACTCTATGGAGGGGGGCGCAGTGCCAGGTGACTTGCGAAAAGGAAGATCGAGAGAGAACAGAGGATGGATCCTGATAATCCTGACTAGCCATGCTGCTATGGTAAGGGTGGTGTGGTTCCCTGCCGGGGAATCGCGTGATACCCGTGAAAATCAGCCACCTGGCAGGCGGGCAGAGATCAAAAAGTCCCTCTCGCTATCTCGACCTGCTAATCGTGGGGAAAATCCACCGTTGTTAGTCGTCGTTAGTCAGAAAGCTTCCACGTAGTAAGTTAGAGCATAGACACTTTCTGCTTGCATGATCAATCAGTCAGTCAAGTGTACTCCGTAGTTCAGGCTGCAAGGACCAAACCTTAGCAATACAAAAAAAAAAAAAAAAGAAAAAAACCCTCTCAACAGGAAGCGGTCAAGCGGTCACACCGCCAGAACACCACCAGATGCAAGCCCCAGAAACATGCCAGCCACGGGGCGACAACAGCGGCAGGTCGACCACGAATGCATCCAAGCTGGTTGTTTTCATCCACCTGCATGGAGTTGGAGACGTAAGCCACCTATTATCCTCAGACATCCCCGCAAAAGAATTCTGTAACAGCCAGACAGATTGACCGATAACGACAATCAGAAACACTTAAAATCCCGCGCGGTAAACAAACAGGATCAACGTCTACCGCTGTTGAATGCTTGCTCACTCACTGTACAGAGTACAATGTAAACACTATAAAGGTCAGGCACGCACATGACCCTCTCAGCGCTCTCCTCATGGTCCATACTAAAGTATCTCAGTATATTCCGTAATTCTGCACAAGTTGAGATTCAATAGGCGCAAATTAGCCAGTCATCTTGGGCTTCTCGAAATTATGCCATCGGTCACTTTCCCCATACATCCGCGACCCGATCGTCGATGATCGTCCAGGCCCTCCCCCGGGCGTCATTCTGTGTTCCCTTGTTGCAGAGTGACTCGGACCAATAGATGGGGCAATTATTGGCCACGACGCCGCCCACTTGTTACTTGCTCAGGGCTGGCGTCATGCAGCCTGGAGATAGTGTGACTCCGATTCTCGGTCATAGGTGGTCCGGGGAAAGCCCGGACCCACAGAGGACCGGAAGAAGTCTAGGGCCGTTCGCCCTAGTCGCCACCCAGAAGCTGCTCCGCCATCGGCCGAGGCCAATTTCAATTCCTAGGCGCAGCTGAAAATGGAAACATGGTTGCGCAGCCATCGTCATCAGTCTTTTGTCCGCCGACTTGCCGGTCGGAGTGGAGCAGTGTTTACACAGTATGCTATGAATAAATACTGCCCAATGTGGACAATTACTTACTCATTTGCTGTAACGGGTTAGTTAGCTGTTAGTGAATAGTGATGGCGATAATAATAATAATAATAATATATTATCAATGATGACGGCCTCAAGGATCGATCTAGATCGAATTGGTCCGTGAGACCTCGAGATGAGGAATCAGAGGTCAGTGGCTTGTGTCAGGTCCATTGATCATTGATGGCGTTATGCAACAACCTGTCCGAAATATGGGGGAGGGGGAGGATAATTCTTTCTGCCACCACACTACAGCTTCGGAATGGTGTTGCCTGTCATCATCATTTATTGACAGACACGAGAGGCATTTGACTTTCCGTCTTTCACATAGCAGAATACGTCGTTGACTATGCCTATGGAGTCATAATTATAATCAAGGATGCTCTCCCTCCGATAACGATGGGGCCGGGGACGGAGAGACCCTGCTTGGACCTGCAGGAACCTCACCTTAGTCATAGCGACGGTGCTGTCTTGGTGCTGTCTTGGTGCCCAGGTTCAGCCAGAGTGTGATATCTTATCAAGTTGGTTGTTGGATGGGGAGGATTAATGTCGCTCCAGCTTGTCTTTTGAAGTTTAATGTTAGTTACTTATAGTTACTCTGGGGAGACCAGAATCATTGTAGTTAAAAAAGGTTCTTACTTCGGTTAACTTATCAATTGACTTTACTTCTATCTCTCATCCAGCAGCGATAACCTCCTTCTCCTCCACCTCTTCTCCAACCTATCCACCCGCGGGCCCTGACTCCAAGGTCCCTTGGGTAAAGGGCCGCAGAGTCGGCGGCCGGGGGGGGGGGTGTGGTGGCCAGCGTTGTCTCCATCTCTATTGTGTTTGACTTTGGGTCTCGATCGTTGTCCTCTGCGGCGAGTACCTTGTGTTTTCATTCATGGTTTATTTTCGATACTGTACTTATGTGTAACTCGAAGGCGAGACTCGTTTCGCAATCCTATCATATTTTTGGCGTACTGTGTAGTGTTTTATTTTTCAATGTAATGGGAAGGCTTGACGGCCCGGCAACCTGGCAGGGAGACCGGAGGGGAGGCGACACTCCAAAACCTTTGTTTGGAAGGGAATGCGTGGTCAGTGCCTGGGTGATGATAGGCAGGCAGGGGTCAGTCATGGACTGGAACGCTGCTGAAACCACTCACTCAACTGTTGTTGTTGTTTACCGTGTAACCCCGTGGACTCCCGTTACTGGAATCTTACTGGGACCTTACTGTTGGGAGTCGGTAAGATACCGCCCGACTGCCTTCTGGCATTTACTTTCCACCTTTCCAGTCACGCAACCACTCATTCATGATCATCTCATCAAACGCCATCCATTCTGGAGGAAGGAATTATGGAGAATCCCTCGGGGTCCTCCATTGACTACCTGCTAGACACACCCGGGAAAAGAGAGTGAGCTGTCTCCGAGGTATGTAGTAAGTAAGCAAAAGAATCAAGAGGATGGCAATGGAGCTTGCTGAATCATCTGGTTTGTACGGAGCAGTTAACGGAGTGCCCGGGCGGATGTTTTCGGCGACTGCCAGGGCCGGAGGGACGGAGAACTACACTGTACTCCGTACAGAGAGAGAATGACGGATGATTCATTCAGGGGGGGCGTTGCTGTGGAGCTCTCATCTGGCCGGAAACGGGCCCTCAAGTTCCTCGACCTGCATCCATCATCTGAGTGCCTGAATTGAGCGAAGAGTGACTAATCAGCGACACAGAGAGAGAGAGAGAGACTCGAGACATGTGCACTCACTGTTGTGTCTGTCTGTCTGTAAGTGTAAGTTCCGTTATGTAAGTATGTATCCTGTCCCACCTCCACTGTACATACGTACCAGTCAACAAGGTGGAGTGGAGACTCAAGTTGCGGGTGAGATTGGATGAACTCGGCAGATGGTTACCGGTTTTTACCACGAGGTACCTCATATTCAGGCTGCAGGAGGATGGATCATGGATGTGCAGCTGTGTATTGGTATGGTACGTAACGTGCCAGTTATTGGCTGGCCGAGCCACTCCCTCCCACAACTACGTAGTACTCTTTCGTACCTCTGTAGGAGGTTCTCGCTCGTTCGCCTACCTTCCGCCATGGGGGAACCAACCTTTGGGTTCAACCCCCCTCTCAATAATTCATTGACTTCTGGGTCTTTCGCCCCTCCAACTAGTTCTCATTTGGGTTTAGTGGAGACCCAAACTGCTATCATCTCATCCGGTACCTCCCCTTATCCCTATCATCTACTTGCTCCCCCCCCCCAGAAGCCCAAGTTAGTCACTCTCGGGTCAATCAGTCATACTCCTACCAGTCTGGCACCTAGTCATCGTTTCTCTTCCTCCTCCTCCCCCCCCCCAATAACTATCCGCATTCCATTCCTCTCTCATCTTCCTAACTCCCTCCTCCATCCTATTCTACCTTCTACCTTCTACCTCCTACTTTCTCTCTTCACCTTCCCACCTTCCACCTCTTCACCTCGCTTCGCTCCGCTCCTCCAAACCTCATCTATACCTCCTAGCCGCCCTCAACATCTCCGTTGCTCCTTCCTCCTTATCTACTACGCCTCCTCGACTACTCGCCACCTCGCCTTCTTCAATACAAATCCAACCCCGTCTCCCATTAGCTCATCCATCTTCAACCTCTTCGCTCCATCATTGTTGCGACACGATACAGTGCTTTGACAAGTTCTACATCTGATTAGACCAACGTCGTGTTCTTCTCCACTGGATCTACTTCAGAAACTGCACTGCTTCTGGTTGCATCAACAAGCTTGAACACGTCCGCTTTACCTCGCCTTGTCTCGTCTTTTGCCTGGCCTTCCCAACACCTATCCCCCGTGACTCATTTTCGCTCTCAAGCCAACCACGTCGAGTGCTTCCTCGGACCCACGTTTCGTCTACCTAACTGCAGACTGTCCTTCGAAGCCTTGCTACGTTTCAATCGCAGACAATACGTGTGAGGGTGTCGCTCCGCTCTGAGGTCAACACTGCTTAGTTGTCCATCCGTTCGCCGCGCAACCTTGGCCGGGTGCTGGTATCTGGTTCTTCAGCTCGCCCATTACCGGGACAGAAGACCCTACCTACCAGTTTTCCACAGCCTCGGTCTCCTTATATAGTCTCCTACTTTACCACCAGGACTATATAACAGCTATCGGTCATTCTATGACTCGATAGTGTCCGACCGCTCCCTCTCCTTTTGAGTCACGACCTTTACCTCGTCCTTCAGCCTGGTGTTGGAAGGCCTTTTTGTTACGAGCCTTGTCTGTTTATACTCTTGGTGTTTACGATATCTACGCAGCGTTCTTCCTCTCATCTTACAACTTGTTGACCAACTGTCCATCCGCCGGACACAGCCATTCACTTCGATCACATTCTTTCCTCGCAATATACTTTCCTCACCCTCGGCCGTGAGCCTATTATATTTGTGAAAACGATATACCGATGCACTCATAACAGTCTCTACAAACCATTTCCTATCGTCGTTCGAAATCCTTAAGGGCATTTCTGATTTGTGCCTTCCGCCTCTCCATTCTCGTCAACCTTTTCTTTTTGTTCACTTTTTTGTCACCATATTCTCTTGACTTTCCGGTATTTATACGATAAATCCTGAACCGACAACAATTGTTTCTTTTGTCGTTTCGCTCTTCTCCGCTTCCGCTTCCCCCTCCTCTCACCTTCGACTCTTCTCTCTTGGATCTGGGTGGTGTCAAGATCTGCTTGGACTTTGATCTTCATTGTTAGCATCATCGTTCGAGTGCACATTCAACTCGAGCCTGGTCAATCGACTATTTCGAACACGCTCTGAGCAAGTGAGCTTGTTTCTATATCCTATCTCGACGATCATCTCTGGGAGACCTCGTCCTGTTAGAGTATACACATAACAATGGAGTGCCTCAAGAACAATTTTGTTGAGGGCCAACTTTTGGATGGACGGTTCCGGACCGTCGCCCCTTTGAACCATGGATCTTTTGGCATGGTCTTCCTGGCAACTGACTTGCAGACTGGTCAAGATGTCGCCATCAAGTGCATGACCAAATCTTCCTCTGGCGATCCTTCGAATCCTTCTCCATATGATGCCCGCACCGAGGAGCTGGAATGTCACAAACGTCTCAGGTTCCATCCGAACATCGTCAACCTCATTCATTCCTTCGAAACAGATGCTCACATGTATCTCGTTCTGGAATACTGTTCAAATGGTGACCTGTACGAGGCAATCCGGCTCAACCGTGGTCCGTTGGAAACCGAACACGTGCGAGACTTCATGCTGCAACTCGTGAGCGCAGTGGAGTTCATGCACGCAAATGGCCTGTATCATCGTGACATCAAGCCCGAGAACATTTTCTTGATGCAGGATGGCTCCATGAAGTTGGGTGATTTCGGTCTGGCGACGCGGGAGGCTTGGTCTCATGAGGCCTGCGTTGGGAGTGACCGTTACATGGCTCCCGAGCAGTACGACCCCTCTACTGTCGGCTATTCCCCCGCAAAAGCCGACATCTGGGCGATTGGGATTTGTCTTCTGAATGTGCTCTTTGCCCGAAATCCCTTTGCCACGCCAACGGAATCCGATATCCTCTACGCAGACTACGTTCGGGATCGCCAATCGCTGTTCGACATCTTCCCCAACATGTCTCAGGATACCTTTGAAATTCTGAGAACTGCCCTTGCTATTGACCCCACGAAGCGTTCTCTTTCTGGCATTCGCGAGGCTATCTTGCGTGCTGTCACGTTCACGACAGATGATGACGCGCTGGACGAGTTCTGCACGGACGACCGTGAGGTGGTTGCCGCCAGTGCCAATCGGGAGCCGCTTCGGACCCCTTCCATCCAGAGTCCTCATATCAACCAGGGCGACTCGTTCCCCTGGGCCAAAGCTCTCCAAGCCAGCCCTCCCCAAACCTTCCGGCAGCTCTCTGCCATTCCCGACAACGAGAGTTACACAGAAGACCTTTTCCCTCCCTCGGAAATTGCTGGTACCTCCTGGTTTTCTGTCCACCAGGGTACCCCATCTATGGCCTCCGTCCTGGAGTCTGCCATGGGTGAATCATTCCGGTCTCCCCCGTTCCGCAGGAATGAGGTTCGATTCCCGCCTCCTTCGGATCCCGTCCCGATCACCGGCTCTTTGCCGAGCAATGCTACCAAGCGTCTGCCTTCACTTTCGATGGTTTTCGGCAAGAAGAAAGAAGAGCAGATCTCCAAGAGCTGGAGCGACCTCTGGGATGAGGAGGAAGAATCTGAAGTTGAGGATTTGGCTTTCCAGCAGCGTCGCGAGCAGAACTCACGCAGCTGGAGTCACGAGAGCAACACCCCGGAGATTCGTGGATCCCTGACTGCCCTGCATGAAGTGGTCAGCAATTCTCTCCTCAACGTTCGCGCCCACCAAATGAACACATCTCACGAGAATTCCGAGAAGGTTGTTTCCAAGTCCTGGGACCCGAGAGCGGGTATCACTGCTATCAAGACCCCACCTCGCTCTCCTGATGCCTCCCCGCAGAAGTCGAGCCTCGACAAGTGGTCGGCGCTGGGGGATCGCCGGAGGAACTTTAAATCCCCTGAGAGCTCTTCTGGAAAGAAGTTTTCAAGCAACATGAGTTGGAGGAAGGACTGGGGACTAGGATCTTCCGGCTTCGACTATGGCTCATGGGCCAAGAAAGAGACTTTCACTCCTCCGGACCGTGAGCGTCGTCGTCGTCCCTTCCAGGAGAAGGGTCGGCGTCGTGATGCCTGGGAGTCTCCAAAGGCCGCCAATACCAAGGCTGCGAACCATTACGATGGCAGCGTCGACGAAGATCTCGATCTCGTCGGTGGCTGGCACGACCTTCACCTGTAAGGAGCTTAGCCTCACCTCTGGTGCCGGTGTCTGACGTTCCTCCACTCTATTGTACCGTCCAATATCACCGAGAAGAGCAAACCAGTTAATAAACAAACATTTCAACAAATATTCCGACTTGTTTTCACTTTCGTCCTTTCCACTTCTACTCCGATGCATTTCTCTATGCGGTCACGCAAGACTGGCATCTGGCGCCAGGCGACCTTATATTCACATTCAAACTTATATTCTCTTCCCTCTTCTTACCCTATAGAATGTATGTGGCCTTGTGCCCATCTATCTGTCAGTGTTTGCTTGTTCCCTATTCTGTATAATATGACGCTATCCGACGGAGTCAGCAGTGGTGGTGACGAGCAGGTCAAAAGTAACTCATCAACTGATAACCGGAAAACAGTCTTTTTGCTGGAGTGTTTTTGACTTCCTTTTCTTTTTACTCCTCTTCTCTCCTCCCCTCTTCTCAAAATGTACGTTTCTCTTCTCATCAAAAGAAAAAAGGGTTCACATGTTTGGGGATTCGTTGGACGACGACGCAGGAGGACGATGGCGTGCAGCAGGCCGTGTCGCTATTTTCCTTATTCGATTCTTACCTATGGAAAACAAACAGAAACAATGAAGAAGACGAACGGTCGCTCTTTCATCCATAACTTTCTTTGGACGGCTCTATCTCTCCTGGGACCAGATGTTGGATTGGTTGGGAATTCTGTGCACTACATGTACTTAACCGAAACAGTCGAGTAGGTAGCGGTGACGAGGCGGCTGGCTAAGCATTAATGAGCCAGGAATCAAACACCGATTCTCGTGTCTTTGGACTTGTCCCTCATGTAGACAAAATATAATGTCGGATCTGAAGCTGCTTGGCACAGTATAGCAGAGTGTAGCTTTTAGTACGGGCAGGCGGTGAACGATGCGGAGAAGACTCACAATAGGCAGGCGATGACGATCGAATCATTGTCTCCGTTTCGCTATCTCCGTCTTTTAGTCTACGAAGTTGCTGCCAGTCTGGCCTTCACTTCAATAGTGAGTGGAGTGACGGTGGGCAAGAAGTCTAGCAGTCGGATCCGATCCAGTCATCGTCTCCACTCACCTCCCTTACTGGCGCCATACTGTGATTTCCTCTTGACCGTGCTCGTCTTCCCTGCGTGGTCTCTGTGCTTACGGACGGAGAATGAGACCAAGCTGGGATATTCAGCAAATGACTATTAACTAAAGTACCCTTTTCCCATAGGATTCCTATTGCACAGGCCATGCGCGCCTGTGTGCGGCGGTCGAATTATTTTCCCGTAAGGTTGAGCAGTGGAGAGAGACACTAACTGCTACGATTTAACGATCGCGCACAAAGTCGCCCTTCCCGGCGCTGGGAGCAACAAAATCCCAGGTTTAAGACATCTCCACTGGCCGCAACCCCTCGGGCGTCAACGAGACTTTGCCCCCAAAAAATGGCGGGGTGGAAGGCGACAACACAATGGATTCCCTGGATGACTTTGATTTCGACCTGGATTGACGGGAGTGGCGCCAACCAGTACCCTTCGATCTGTCGCACTCCCGACGCGCTGCAGCTCGGAGCCGAACTGATCCAATGGCCCATCTGTGTCGAAACACGAGGGCAACATCACCGCCCCGAAGTTGAGGCGGCGATCTACATGGCTCAGATGTCCTCGGTAGGAGCGGAACCTCCTGCGTCAGTGACAATCTCGGCGTCCTCTTCGAGTCACGAAGCAATGACGATACCCACATCTACAGAGGAAGAACAACAGCAGCGGCCCGATCAGGAGCTCGACACCGATTCTCCGCTCGACAATGCCAAGTTTCTGTCTTTCGAAGACTGGAAGAAGCAAAATCTAGCCAAGGTCGGGCAGTCGGTGGAGAACATGGGAGGGAATCGTCCTGGTGGAGTGAATCAGGGCAAGGAAGACCGACGACGGCCTACGGGAATCAATAATGCGCTGGACTCGCTGGGCGACGACGCTGAGATTGAGTTGGATTTTGGCGGGTTCGGCGCGGATACCACACCTGAGGCGACGCGGCCTACGGCTTGGAGTGAGATGGTCTCCACGACCGAGGCGCCAGGCGGGCAGATACCCGGAGCCGGGAATGAGTTCGGCGCGGACGGACTGGCGCAGAGTATGCCTCAAGCGGGAGTATCGCGCTCGAAGGATGCGGGGACGACTTGCAAAGAACGGTTCAATTATGCGTCCTTTGACTGCGCGGCGACGGTGCTCAAGACCAACCCGGAGTGTACCGGTTCGTCGTCGGTGCTCATCGAGAACAAGGATAGCTACATGCTGAACGAATGTCGGGCGAAGAACAAATTCCTCATCCTGGAACTGTGCGATGATATCTTGGTGGATACTGTCGTGCTCGCCAACTACGAGTTTTTCAGCTCCATCTTTCACACATTCCGAGTCAGCGTATCGGATCGTTACCCTGCCAAGTTGGATCAATGGCGCGAGTTGGGGGTCTACGAGGCCCGGAACACGCGCGAGGTGCAAGCTTTTGCAGTCGAGAATCCACTCATCTGGGCGCGGTACGTGAAGATCGAGTTCCTTACGCACTACGGGAACGAGTTCTTCTGTCCCCTGAGCCTGATTCGTGTCCATGGGACCACGATGTTGGAGGAATATAAGCACGACGGGGAGGCTAGTCCCACGGATGATGAGATTTCCGAAGAAACAGCGGAGCCGGCCCCTACAATGGCCCCGCAAGTCGACTCTATAAGTACTGCTGTGGAACTGTCTACTTCTGTGACCATGGAGTCACTCAATGTGACGTCGACCGGGAAGCCAGAGGAAGAAGCTTGCCGCCAGACCGGATCGGATATGGATGTGCCAGAGCTGCGCGAGCTTCTGGGGCTTCTAGATACCTGTGACGACCACGAGGCGTCTGCTACTAGTGCTGGGTCTGATGTGCCAGCCCAGTCTCCGTCTGACCGATCTGTTCCAAACGAAGCGTCTCCGTCTCAGGCTACAGTTACCATGTTCCCAGGGAAGGCCGACGAGGCTTCGTCTCGAGAGCACGGAGAACAAAAGCCGTCAAGCATAGTGGGAGCCATCGCGGCAGACTCACTCTCGTCCTCAACAACTATAACTAACCCTGAGATTGCAACTCCAAGCGCCGTCACCGAAGCGGATAGCAAATCTACTATAATGCCAAAGGACGAACCCAGCAGTGTAGCGGAACCAACCAGGTCAAGTATGACACAACCACCGTCGGCGAACCCTACCACACAGGAGTCGTTCTTTAAGTCCGTGCATAAAAGACTCCAGATGCTAGAATCTAACTCAAGCCTGTCGCTTCAGTATATCGAGGAACAATCACGGATTCTGCGTGATGCCTTCAACAAGGTTGAGAAGCGGCAGCTGGCCAAGACTTCGACATTTCTCGAGGGCTTGAATGTGACAGTGTTGAATGAACTCAAGCAGTTCCGAGAACAATATGATCAAGTATGGAAGAGCGTGGCGCTAGAGTTCGAACACCAGCGCATTCAGTACCACCAAGAGATCCAGTCGCTTAGTTCGCAACTGGGCGTGCTGGCGGACGAGCTGGTCTTCCAAAAACGCGTGGCGGTCATCCAGAGCATGATGATCCTCTTCTGCTTTGGACTGGTGCTCTTTGCGCGGGGGACGGCCAGTGGTTACATTGAGATTCCTCGTGTGCAGAATATGGTCACGCGGTCGTACAGCCTGCGCTCATCCTCGTCGCCATCCCCGCCGTACGGTTCTCCGTTGGTGAGTCCGACGTCTACTCGAGCAACGTCTTCTTGCCGACGCACCAGCGGACATCGGCGGAACCTATCCGAGGACTCGCAGGACGAGCTGCTCAGCCCAACGCTGGCCTACTCGCCACCCACGCCTGTATCTGATTCCATGAGTATGGCCGAGGAGGAAGAGACCGAGGCTGGAAGAGAGAGTACCCTTGAGCTGCCGGAGATTGTTCCTCCGGTCCAGCGGTCGCGTAGCAGTCCACCTGACCTACCGCGCGAAGGAAGCGTCCCGGGATCGAAAGAGTCTCCAGTAGACCACGTCAACGAATTCTCGGGGTAACAGATGGATTGGCCTGCTTGGGCCGAGGGGGTGGCAAAGAGCATTGCAGCTGTCTCAAGCCAGCTGCGTGTTTCCAGGTCAACTCGGTCCCTTGTTTTGATATTTGTCTGTCTGTGAAGGGGGTGTTTTTTTTGGGCTGGGCCTGTGATTGGGTTGTTTGTATCTATGTATTTGTATTATTTGGCAACACGACCTGAGATGACTAGATCACGCATAACACAGTGTAAGTTAATTCTAATTAGTTGTTCCGCGTGGACTGAGAAGGAATGAATGGATGATCTCATTCGGATGGTTGCCATGACAACAATCGATGCGGGTTTTTTTTCCCATCCGCCGGGCTGCTGCTGCTTATCCTTTGAGCCTCTTCTCTCTCGGTCTCTCTCTGCCTCCACTCCATAACCTCCATCTGCACTCCGTCTACCACATCTTCCTCCACACGCACGAAGAATCCCTGCTACCGGACACTCTATCTCAACCATGGACGCTCAACCCTTGACCGACCGCTCCACCAACACCCACTTGGGGACCGCCGAGGAGACGGGCAAGCCGATTAACTCAATGGACTACCACCGTCAGAAGCTGCAAGGCAAGCTGGAGAGCGGAGAAAGGTACGGCTATGTGCGCAGCTTCTTCTGGCTGTGTCTCCTGTGCTTGCACTGCCATAATACAGTTTACTGACTGAGACCGGACGCGTACAGTAACCAAGCCAGCTACGTGTCGCCCTCTGACGAACTGATGAGCCCTTGCTCGAAGAAGTTGAGCGACCTGAAGGGCAAGCGCTTCAAGAAGTATGTTCCTCTTCATCATCCCGTGTTCTTTACAAGCCCCCCAGCTTTCTGGAAAACTCCTCCAACTAACTGGGATGGCTTTCTCATCTGCAGTGCCGGCAAGCCCCAATCCTTGTTCGCCAAACTGGGCAAGAAGAACTTTGAGCAGTCCGCGGCGGCTGAAGCCCAGCGTGAAAAGGAGAACGCCGAGAGCGCTGTCTGACTGTAGCCCGCTTCTGTTTGCATCCATAGAAGATATTCTTGTGGAAGTTGCTCTTCACTGTTTATTTTCCCTCCCTCGCGCGGGTCGCCGGAGAGGAAATTTTTTCTTTTTTTTTTTTTTTCTTTTTCTTTTTTTCTTTCTACTCTTTCTCTTACTTTACCGAGTGGGCTTCTTGATGAATCTGTTCTGGCCTCACGTTCGGGTTTGTTCTGTTATGCATGGGATGAGATTGTTTAATTATGTCTTGCTGGTTGCTTTGTTGTCACGATGATTTGAATGTTATTGGGAGAAAATCAACCGAGGTTGGCATTGGGTGGACACTGAACACTGGGATGGACTTCTGGAGCTGAGGGGTTGATTTTTTTTTTTTTTTTTTTGTGAGATGATGAATTGAATTAATTCTTTTAATGGGGATTACCTTTCTTGTTCGACTGAGTATCAAGTTATCAACTACTTGTACTTGCCGGTACTTACTCAACGTAACTACAGCCCGTGGGAGGCGAGGCCGTTTTTGGTTCAGGTTCACTGGGAGGATCAGCCGAGGTCCCGATCGGCTTCTCCGCTTTCTGTTGCTCTCCGCATACTGCAACAATCATTCAATCACTCCAGCCATCCATCCATCGTCTGATCCAGACTCTTTTTTTTTTTTGTTTTTAAATGATCCCCATGTTGCTATTCCCTCTCCTCTTCTGATTTTGTCCTCACTTTCCCTTTTTCCACCCCGATTCAAGTAATCCACCACCCATCTGAGCCAAAATGCCCGCATCCACACGCATCCCCCCCATCGCCCTCCCCTTTGTCAGTGACCGCGCCAAGAAGACCCTGGACCTGGTATGTACCTCCTCCTCCTCCTCCTTCTTCCTCCTGCCTCTCTATTCAACCCCTCCTCCCTGAAAGAAAAGAGAAGGAAAGAAAATACCCACGACTAAAGAAATCCGAACTAGGTCGAACAATTCGTCGAAAACGACTGCATCCCCGCCGAACCCGTCTTCCAGGCCCAACTCGGCCAGGGCGAGCAACGATGGACCGCCCATCCGGAGATCATGGAGACCCTGAAGGCCAAGGCCCAGCAGTTGGGTCTGTGGAATATGTTCCTGCCCAAGAACCATTTCTCGCAGGGCGCTGGATTCTCGAATTTGGAGTATGGGCTTATGGCGGAGTATTTGGGGAAGAGTACGGTTGCTTCTGAGGTTCGTTGAATCAGTCCTTTCTCAGCATGGAGTGGCTTGGACTCTGGATGGAGTATATGGTACATGGCTGAATCATGATAATACAGGCGACGAATAATGCCGCCCCGGACACAGGCAACATGGAAGTACTGGCCAAATACGGTAACGAGGCCCAGAAGCAGCAATGGTTGACCCCGTTACTGGAGGGGCGGATTCGATCTGCGTTTCTCATGACCGAGCCGGAGGTGGCCTCGAGTGATGCGACGAATATTCAGTTGAATATCCGGCGGGAAGGGAATGAGTATGTCTTGAATGGATCGGTGTGTTTTTTCCCCTTTCCCTCCGCTTTTCAAAACCATCGCTCAGGAAGGGGCCATATAAAATTGACTTCGATAGAAATGGTGGTCCTCCGGCGCCGGCGACCCCCGCTGCGCCGTCTACCTCGTCATGGGCAAATCAGCCCCCAACCACCCAGACCCCTACAAACAGCAATCCGTGATCCTGGTCCCGGCCAACACGCCGGGCATCACCGTGCACCGCATGCTGACGGTGTACGGCTACGACGACGCGCCCCACGGCCACGGCCACATCAGCTTCACGAACGTGCGCGTGCCCGCCGCCAACCTGGTGCTCGGCGAGGGCCGCGGCTTCGAGATCATCCAGGGCCGGCTGGGGCCCGGCCGCATCCACCACGCGATGCGCACCATCGGCGCCGCCGAGAAGGCGCTCGAGTGGCTGATTGCCCGCATCAACGACGACCGCAAGCAGACCTTCGGCAAGCCGCTGGCCTCCCACGGCGTGATTCTGGAGTGGGTCGCCAAGTCGCGCATCGAGATCGACGCCGCCCGCCTCATCGTCCTCAACGCCGCCATCAAGATCGACCAGGGCGACGCCAAGTCCGCCCTCCGCGAAATCGCCCAGGCGAAAGTCCTCGTCCCCCAGACCGCGCTGACGGTCATCGACCGCGCCGTCCAGGCTTACGGCGCCGCCGGCGTCTGTCAGGATACCCCGCTCGCCTACATGTGGGCGCTGATCCGCACGCTGCGCATCGCCGACGGGCCCGACGAGGTCCATCTGCAGCAACTAGGTAAGCGCGAGAATCGCGACCGCAGGGCCGAGATCGTTAAGAAGTTGGACTGGCAGAGGCAAGAGGGTGAGAGGCTGTTGGGGCAGACCGGGTTAAAGATCAAGGGTCGCTTGTAGTGTAGTTCTTGCTTGGATGATGATACTCTAATGGCCATGGGGTCTTAGTTAGACGTATAGTACGGAAGTAATCCTTTGAGGGGGCAAAGCAAAGCAAAGTGATTGGGGAATTAGGAAATGTTTTGTATGTGTAGTCATATGAACTGTCATGTCCGATTCATTCCATACCCTCTCATTCCCATGCAATCCCGACCGAAAAAAGACAAGGAAAGAGAAAGGAAAAAAGAAAAAAAAAAAAAAAAAACAAAACACAAAAGGAAGCCCATATACCGTGACAACATATGTGAAGAAGAACAAAGATAAGAACCAATGATGCAATGGTATGCCGGGATATAAGGAACTCAAGAGAGACAAACATGTAGTTAGTAATAGGGAGAAGAAGCTTTTTGTATCACTCAGTCATGATCCACCACCACAACATCATCATCACGTCCGTCCGCAACTCGCCCGCGAGCTTTTTCAAAAAAATCAAAAGTAAGAGCAGACAGATGTAACCACTAATAGTCATCGTCGGCGGCGCCATTCTTGCGCACCTTCTTGGCGCGCTTCTTGTTCGCCTTGAAATGTTTCTTCGAGTTGCCGCTGCGGACCTCGGACACATCCAGTCCCCGCTCCAGGGCGACCATCATGCGCTCCTTGCGGCCGGTCAGCTGCTTGCGCATCTGCTGGCCCTGCTCCGTGTACTGCGAGTTGAAGGGGAGCATCATCTGGCCGCGGGAGGAGGAGGCGCCGGGGCCGAAGAAGCCACTGTCCAGGTTGCGGGCCAGGGAGCCCTGAACGGGTTGTTTGTTGGCGGCGGTGACGCCGAGGAGGGACAGGGTCTCGGGGTCCATGTTGCTGCCGCCCTCGCCCTGCATCATCTTGGCGAGCTGGGCTTGCCGGCGCTCGGGGAGATGGGCGAGATCGTAGAGCTCCTTGTTGAACTCGGCCGGGTCGATGGGCTCGGCGCCGTCTTCGACGGGGGGCGGGTGGCAGAAAAGCAGCTTGCCGTTAACGTAGTCCTTCAACACGTAACGAGCGGCGCGAGACTCGTCGGGCTGACCCAGACCCTGCGTGGAGAAGCCGCGGGCTCGCGCGTAGGCGCGCAGCAGCTCACTACCAGTCGGGGTGCCCGTGCCGCCCTCTTCAACGGAGCGCATGTTGATCTTGACACCGTACACGGCCTCGACGAAGTGCTTGGGGATGCGCTGGGCGACGAGAGAGGCAGGGCCCGTGAACTCGCGCTGCTGGTCAATGGGCAGAACACCGTTGACCACGAGATCGGCCTTGGTCGTGGCGAAGTTGGGGAAGACCAGACCGGGACAATCGCAGAGCATGATCTCCGGCGACAGGTACAAAGTCTGGAAGTGTTTGGTCTTACCGGGGGTGGCGGAGACGGACACCTTCTTGGCGCCCAGGAGCGCGTTGATCGTACTGGATTTACCCACGTTAGGGTATCCGACCAGACCGATGGTCGTCTTCCTCTTGATCGGGCCGTCAGCGGAGTTGTTGTCGGGTAGGGTGTCGGGGGTGTTGGAAAGGAAGAGTTCCTCCAGCTCGTCGACGTTGAGAATTTCTGTCCGCTTGTCGTTGCTGCTGCTGCTGCCGGAGCCAGCGGCAGACAGCTCCAATCCGCCATCATGCTCCTCCTCCTCCTCCGCCTGCTGCTGCTCGCCGTCCTGGATTTTCATGGCTTGGGTGTTTTTAGCCAACTCCTGTTCCTCCTCCTCCACTTCGCTGTCGCTCTCGGATCCAGACTCCTCCGCGAGGAGACGGGCCTCGTTCTGCTCCTTGGCCAAGTGGGCCGAGAAGAACCGGAAAGTGATATTATGGCGCTCGAAGTAGTCCGCCCAGGCGGCGCGCTGTTTCTCCGTCAACATATCGGCCTTGTTCACCAACAACAAATTCTGCTTCTTGGGGTCGAGCTCCTTGACATAGCTCTCCAGATCCTCGGAACGGAAGTGCAGGGGGTTTCTGGCATCGACAATCTGCACGACCAGATCGGACCGCTCGATGACTCGCCACAGCTGGCGCCAGACCTCCAGGTTGCGCTCGAAGGGGGTCATCAGCAGATCCTGGTTCTCCTGCAGCTCCGCCAGCCCCCGCCGCCAGGTCAAAAAGCTCTCCTTTTCCAATTGCTCCAGCTGGTTCCGGGTGGTGGAGGCGTCCCACTTGGGCCGGCGCGGCACGGTCAGCCGGCCGCGGTTCTGACGGTGCTTGGTGATGGCGGACTTCTCCTCGGAGGCCGACAGCAGGTAGGGGTTCTTCTGGTCGGCGTGGATGATCTTGACGTTGTTCATCTTCTCGGCGGTGAAGTCGGTGCCCGCCAGCTCGGCGGTGCTCAGGAACTCGTCCAGCGCGGCCTGCTCGGTGATACTGCGCATCTTGACCCACGAGGCCTCCTGTGCAGCATTGGTGACATAGGTCTCGCCGTTGATGTCCTTGCGGACAATCCCGGCATTGTGGGAGGCTTTCTTCTGGTTGGAGGCTTTGCCTTTGCCGAATCGGTCCTTCATGAGGCTGTTGCCCAGCCCCACGGCGTTCTTGGATTTGGCCAACACCATGGTGGCAAATATGTGACTGCGAAGCAGTACAAGAGAGAGAGAGAGAGAGAGAAGGGGAGAGGGGGGGGAAAGAAGAAGGAAGGGTATTCAAGGAGAGGGAAGAAAAGAGGAGGGAAAGACAGAGAAGTTTTGAATAGAGGGCGGGGGGGGAGGGGAGGATTGAATGATTTGTAAAGATGAAGAAAGAAGAAAAGAAGAAAACCTCCCACCTTGACGGCGGTTGGCCCAATCAGCGATGCCCCGCTCGGATAAGATAAGGATGACTCAGCATGGCTGTTTGCACCTGCTTTGCACTCACTTTTTGGTTTTTTTTTTTCTGCTGTTCGACAGCAGCAGCACTGCTTATGATACACCGGGGAAGGGAGGAGCTCGACTTGGACCAGTAGCCCAGCAGCCGCTTTGCTCGAATCTCAGGGGTTATATGTCTGTATCTTCTGAACTGTCGAAGCCCAACCCACCGGGTCCTCGATAAGCATCTCACGTGACTTTATCTCCCCCACGAATTTCTCGAATTTTTGCCCAACCCCAAAAGCTGCATCTCCCCACTATCTTTCGCTAAAACACTCCCATTACCACCCTGGTCCTTGGACTTCATATTGCCCAAGATGCCTCCCCGGAAGCAGTGGATGTAAGTTCCATTCCCACCCAATAGTCTCAGTGGGTCAACCACTAACAACTCATTTCCAGCGACAAGAAAAACGCAACCACCTACCAACTCTTCCACCGCTCCCAACATGACCCTCTCATTCACGATCCCAGCGCTGACGACCGCGTGCTCGCCCCGGTATCAGGCCCTGCACCCAGCAGCAGCAGCAGCGGCGCCCATCGGGGTCAGGACCTGGCCACGCTAAGCCAGCAATTCGGCACGGGCGCCGTCCGCAAAAACGAAGGCGAGGCGGCCAACTACGGCATTTTTTACGATGACACCAAGTACGATTACATGCAGCATCTGCGGGAGCTGGGCACGGGCGGCGGCGATGCGCACTTCGTTGAGGCCCGGACCAAAGCCGCCCCGGGCAACAAGGGCAAGATGAAGCTGGAGGATGCGCTGCGGCAGGTGTCATTGGACGATGAGGAGCAGCGGAGCGAGTTCGGCGGGGGCAGCTACGCCCCTAGCGTGTACAGCGAGATGCGCTCCACGGCGTCGACGTATTCCCGCAAGCCCACCTACCAGGACCAGCAGAACGTGCCGGATGCGATCGCGGGCTTCCAGCCTAACATGGACCCCCGCCTGCGCGAGGTGCTGGAGGCGCTGGAGGACGAGGAGTACGTTGATGATAACGATGAGGATTTGTTTGGGCAGTTGACCACGCGCGCGGAGGAGATGGAGCAGGGCGACTGGGAGGATACATTGTATGATGAGTTCGACGAGGAGGACGATGGGTGGGAGTCGGACGCGACGGAGAAGGCGCCTGTGCAGACGGATACGACGGCCGCCAAGGCCCAATATGAGAGGAGAGTTGCTGAGTCCGGCGAGGAAATGCCGGAGCATGACGCTCCGGCGCCGGACATGCAGCCCGAGGATCAGGGCTGGATGCGTGAGTTCGCCAAGTTCAAGAAGGACGCAAAAGCTGGCGGTAAGGCTGTCGCACCGGCCGCGGCTCCGAGTGTTGTGCCTTCGGAGCAGCAGAGCACGCTGGCTTCCACCGTGTTCACGGTCGGTGGTACGCCTATCCGACGCAAGAAGCGCAAGGGTGCGTTGACGAACCCGTCCGCGTACTCGATGACCTCCTCGGCGTTGGCGCGGACCGAGGGCCACCGGTTGCTGGACGATCGCTTCGAGCGGGTGGAGCAGCTGTACGCTCTGGACGAGGAGGACGAGTTCGATGATAGCATGTCCATGGTCAGCGGCATGACAGGCATGACGTCCATGACGGGCATGTCGGCCATCTCCGATGCCCCTAGCCTAGTCGACGCCAACGGACAGACTGTCAACCCCCGCCACAACTTCACCTCGGTCATGGACGACTTCCTGGCAGGCTGGGATGACAACACCGGTTCCCAGGCCAAGCGCAAGGGTGTCAAGTACAAGCGCGGTAAGCACGGCAACGAGGCGATTGGCATCCGGATGCTGGATGAGGTGCGCCAGGGCTTGGGTCCCGCTCGTGTCAGTGGCGGTTCCGGACGCCTTTCCGGCCGCGCGTGAGGTGGATCAGAGTGGTGAATTACACTGCTGTTATTGTGTGTGTGCATGCGTTCCATGATTGCGACGATACCTTTCCCCATGGCATGTTCTCTGGCTTGGAAAAGAAAAATTTGCGGGCTTATCCATAGGCGTCCCGGTGTTATTGTCATTTTTCCCATCTTGCATAGTAGATAGATTCTTATTTGACGGCCAAAAAAGGTCTGCTCTGTTGCTTCATACATCTCATCCTTTTTAGATGATATATATCCGGTTTCAGAGGCTATCTGGATATCTGTTCATGAGATTAACTGTACAGGACATCATTGATAATCATACATACATCAAATGCCAAAGGGGTATACAAGAAGTCTATAATACCTAAAAAGCCCCTCCCACCTTCTCGACAATCCACATGGCCAAACGAACATTCCAGCTCACCCGCCGTTCGGTTCGCCGCAGATCCTCTCGGGAGATGGGCTTGGAATCCTTTTGCAGCCATTCGGTCTCGGCGCCCAGTCTGCGTTTCAGTGTCTGATTGCCCGTGACGACAACCGCACCCACCTCCAGATCCAGACTGTAGCTGCGCTTGGTATAGTTGCTGCTGCCGACAAATGTCAAGCTGGGATATTCCTCCTTGGGCAGGGTGATCCAAAGGCCTTTGGCGTGGTAGGTCCAACCACCAGGCTGCCCAACGGTGCCTCGACGCCACTCTTTGAGCTGGACGGAATCCGTGCGCTTGGCCAAGGCTACCTGGTCAAGGAATCTGGCGGAGAAAAGGGTATAGGCAGCGGGAAGCATTCCGGAAATGCCGGCCGAGCCATAGAAGCCATTAGCCCATGGGGAGGCAGTAAGGACGGTGCCACGGGTACTGGATGCGGAGTGCGACGGAGAAGTGCTTGCAATCAAGAGAGAAGATAGAACAGGGTGGATGTTGAAGTATCCCGCTGTGAAGAGCCAGCGGGCACCGGCGAAGGCGGAAGAGGTTGAGAGGAGACGGAGAATAGAGGTGACGGCGGGAAATTCAGTCGAGGTGTCTGGTTTCAACAAGGAAGTGAATTGCGCCACCGGGTAGACGTAGGCGTGAGTAGAACGCTTGGGCTGGAGCGCGTGCTTGCTCTCGATGCTGGGTTGAAAGAACGGCTTTAAGAATGTCGAGGAGTAGGCGATGAATTTCTGTGGATCGTCCAGAGGGCATGGGGCACCATTGGCCTTCGGCCAATCCAAGAGATACCCGGCGGCATTGTGCGGGTCGGGGAGCACTTGGAAGCTAAGACTGCAGACTGCATGGTGGATGCTGGCATAGTAGTCAGCGAGCTCTTTCGAGCTGAAGACGTGGTATCGGTCCAGGCGGTTGGTGAAATAGTCATTCGAGAGGTTCGCGCTACGCTTGCGATCAGTCACTGGACACATGCATCATGCATGTAGGAAGCATACCCCGAGAGGATAATCTCATCGTCGAAGCCATACAGCTTCATATGTTGCAGACCCCACCCCTCGTTGATCCTGCGCGGAATCCATTTCTTCTTGAAGCCCGTCAAATTTGGTGTATGAAACATACGGATATCGACCCGGTCAGGTCCATGGTTTGTAACCAGCGTGGCTAGAAGCGATGCGGACGAGGGATCTGGTGTCTCGCGAGTTCCTCGAAGGCAGTCTGTGAGAATGGATACTTTGAGTTCGGGGTTTTCTCGAAGGGCTTGATCGAGGGTTGCGATAAGCTCATGCTCAGTCTTGCCGATGTACAAGGTCGAGAGATAGATACGTCGTTTCGCATTGAGAATCTTGTTCTATATAAATGCCCAATTGTCTCAATATCAGTCCCTCGAAGCAGATCTGGCGTATGCAAAATATACCAGATGAAATCTTCATACCTTGAGAGTGCTGTAGAAGCTGGCGGGGGAGTCTAGGATCTCAATCCGCTCGGCATTGATCTCGAAGCAAGGAGAGATCCGATCCAGCTCGGTCGTGATGCTGCCTAGAGGTGAGGCAGCCGAGGGAATACTTGGACTGGGGCTGGCGTGAGAGGAATGGGCCGAGAATCTGCGCTCGCAAAGGAGATTCCTCCGCGCCGCTGGTCGGCGCACCGCACACCGAAGGGTGTTACCTCCAATCCGTCCGAACATCTTCGAAGTCTCTCTCTTCTGGCAACCAAAATCCAGAAGAACGAAAGTCTGGGACACTCAGTCGGCTGTTGCGCGCCGGGATAAACGGAGAGGCACAGAGTGTGCAAACACAGCAAACATACACTAGCTGCGCTAGACCGGATTAGGCGGGCGGGCAACTCCCCCCGGCGTTGCAGGAAGACCAGACGACGAACCACCAGCATTCGTTTCCAGCCTTAGTCTACAGCCCATTGCTGCTTGACGATCTTCCACACAAGTCCCCAGAATGTCGACCATTCTTCGTACGCTCCGCAACTTGCGGCGCATCGGATTCAAGGTGAGGATCAGCTAGCACTTAAATTGGTCCGAAGACCTCCTTGCTAACCACCATCTTTGCACAGGAATATGGCCACCAGATGAACGTATGTACCCTTCGGGCTCCCGGAGATAATGGAATTGAACTGGAGAGATACTCATGCTGTGTTCGAACTCTGCGTCAAATAGTACATTGGTGAGTTGCCATGTCGAGGAGGTATACAGCGCAAGATTTAAATGTCTGACGCAATGGCACTTGCAGGTGATACCAAGGCCGGTACCTTGATTGGCACCGATCGGTACGGAAACAAGTTCTACGAGAACATGGAGGAAGAGCTTCCTCGTGAGTGAAGTCCGAGCCGGTCTTGCCGACTTATTTTTGACCATTGTCTAGTCCGTACGCGCTGGGTGGATTACAAGGAGCACGAATATGACCCCTCTCAGATCGAGCCCGGATGGTGAGAATCTGATCCGGCCTTGTTGAGCTGCAATAGTGGGCTCTTCTTTGCTGACTCCTGCTCTAGGCACGCTTGGATCTCTTACATGGTTGATACTCCTCCTACGGTGGACAAGGCCCTGCAGACTGGTGTCCGCGCCTGGGAGCTGCCCGAACACAGGCCCACTCTGACCCTGAGCCGCGCTGCTTTCAAGACCTACTCGACGTGAGTCAGCCCTGCTTGCGAGCTGGCGTGGTTCGATAAGCATACTAATTCCCTCTTCCAGCACCCGCCCCAAGTACTCAGCATGGACCCCGGTTGCGGCCCCCCGGTAGATCTACCGACCCTCAAGCCTAAACTGTTCCATGCCTTGGACTTGATGTGTACATAAAGATGTCTTGTTTTCCAGTTCAAAATCACCCAACTTTATCCCCAGTTGAGTCTATGTCACTTCTACCCGTCAGTCTATATAGTAGTTCCTCGTCTATAGACACAAGAGTCCCCAAGGTATCATATTAAGCGGGCCGTCAAGAAGAAATGGAGATCAGCGCTTGCCGTAGATCTAGATACAAAGATTCAAAGCACATATATACCGGAGCCAATGCTGGACCAGGGTCGGATGGGCCGACGGTCCTCTAACTCGATACACCACCATAAGACATCCTTGAGCTTCTCGATTGATCCCTCAGCTTCATATGCTCGGGAGAGTGCATACCAAGCCTCACTGTTGTCCCAAGAGCTGCCCCGTTTTGTCAAGCCGGCAAGCAGGCCATAGGCTCGGTCCCGCGCGGCAATGCGATTGAGAAGTATTGGCTCCTCCTCCTTTTCAGCATTAGCGGACGTTGCCTCGGTGTGCGCGGGAGCACTTGAACCAGCAAGATCGGACTTCTTTTTGGGCTCGCTGAGAGGGGAGGACAAGGGAAACATGGACGCTTCGAGTTCAATGCCCGGTGCTGGAGGCTCCAGAGGGATCTTGCGATCCCAGATGTCAAGGAGTAGATTGGACAGGCCAACTGTAGCGTTTGGATGATCCATTTCGTGTCGCAGAGCCTGTTCAAAGTGCTCCATTGCTTCATGTGGACGATCCTGAGCCTTTGAAAGGAGACCCCGCTCCGCATATAGGTCGGCCCAGAGGTCTTGACAGCTCTTAGGACAACCCCATCCCCGTTCACGGAACGCCCGTGCAGATGACTCCTGCGATGCCACAAGGCTCTCGAAGTGCGAGATATGCTTAGAGGCTTCTTCACACGCTTCGTGGGCATCTTCAAAGGATGACGCACGGCGGTAGAGTCCAGCAATCAGTAACCAGATGTCGACAAGTATAGACAGAGCGTGCTTCTGAGATTGAATCGGTGCAACCTTGGTCACAGCTCTGGTGGGTGAGTCGAATGCGTAGGATAGAGGCAGTCGGGTGTCCTGTACAGGCGGCTGATTAGGATGCCCAGTCGGAGGAGGTTGTTGATTGTGCTTGAGGTTATGAGGTATAGGTCCCAGCGGTTGTTTGGCGGTTGACGGTTGTGCCACTGCATCAGTGATCGCCGTTCCAACCATGCCGGGAGAAGGCGGCTGGGGTACAGCATCAGGACCAGCCTGGGCTGAGTTCTTTCCAGTTGGGTGATTGGGAGCCTGCTCTTGCACACCATCCGGTTTCTGGAGGGTATTGCTTCTGGACCGCAACTTCCGGGATCCAGATCTAGCCACAGCTGGGTTTTCGATGGAAGCGTCATTCGAGACTTGTAGCGATGGTGGCGCATCTCCTTGAGTTGTGTGATCTGGTGCGGCTTCTCCTTTCGTACGAGTCCCACGGTGATGCCGTCCAAAAATACTTCCCCGAAGACTCTTGACGGTTCCAGCGGAGCTTTTAGGTGGAACAAGATGGTCAGCTGGCGCATTATTGGGTTTGTCCTCCGATTCAAGATTCAATGAACGAAACAGAGTGGCGAATAGGCTGAGTAGCTGTTCACTGTGGTTCAGAGCATTTTCTGGACCCTCAAGGAGTTCAACAAATGCAAGCTGGGTCATGCGAGTTCCGATAATGCGCTCCTTCTCCCGATCGCGCAATTGATCGATTAAAGCATGTGTCAGCCCCGTGACGGCCTGGTCCTGCGAGTTGTGATGATGCTTCTGTGGCGGTCTATCGCTGTGCGCTAGAGAGGTAATCGTAGAGGGAAATTGCTCAAAAGCAGCTTCGCAAGAGCGCTCAGCGATATCGAAGTCCTCCTTCGCACTGAGAAGCAGAGCGAGTAAGTGCCACAATGGAACAAGTTCCCGTTCGCGAGTAAAGTCGGCTTGTCCGGTACGAGGCTGTGTCTCTGAGGTCAATGCTGACCGGACAAACTCAATGGCACCGTCGATGTCTCTGTTTTCAGCCAACAACAGAGCCAGAGTGTAAAGCGAGGAACGGTTGGATTCATCTTCTAGCTCTGGTGCCAAGCTCTTGTCAAGATAATCAATCGCCTCTGCGCGGATATCGTCACGGTCCTCATTGATAGGAGTCCAGTACGCCCAATTTGCTAGTCCTGTACCAATGCCTCGATAAGCCGCGGCAATATCTTGCGGAGAGACAGCCTGGGAGTTGGTGGAGCTCGTTTCCGGCTTGATCACGATGGTACCGTCCTCCTGATCATCGCTTTCTTGAACATGCTTCGCGGTAAACTTCTTCAGTAGATCCGTCAATTCTTTTGCCTTTTCTGCCTCTTTCTTGGAACCGAAGCAGCACAGCATAGTCACACCCTCTACGATGGTGCGAAGGAGAGTTCCATCATTTTCTAATTCTCCGGATTCCGCCCCCTTTTCGGCCCTCTCTTTAGCACTGGTCACAATCTCAATGTAGGAGTCAAGCGCTTTGATCGCAAGAACAGAATCGCCCAAAGCGCAATGGACGTGAAATAAACGACGGAGGATCAAGTGCGAATGGTACGTCTTTGTAGCAGCGCGATAGAGAATCTGAAAAAGCGACATTAGCATAATT
Organism: Aspergillus saccharolyticus JOP 1030-1; assembly: GCF_003184585.1. Lineage (NCBI taxonomy): Eukaryota > Fungi > Ascomycota > Eurotiomycetes > Eurotiales > Aspergillaceae > Aspergillus > Aspergillus saccharolyticus. The sequence goes on along the minus strand of NW_020290649.1, from coordinate 149,311 downwards.
AACCTCACTGTCCTGTGGTGGTGTCTTCCCGTAACAGGAGATACTTACATCGAGGACATTCCTGCCAACAGCATTCTGGCCTCCTTCCCCAAGCTCTTCGTCAGTCCAGTTTGGACCGCCAAGGACCTGCCAGTTGGAAATCACTTCTTCGACCCATTCCTCGACCTGCGGGTTGGCGGAATTGGCGGCAGGGAACTTCGTCTCCCTTAAGAGATTTGCCTCGCAGATAGCCTCCACGCGTCTGATCTCGCTAGCCAGCTGTGGGCGTGCTGGTCCTTGAGTCGAGGGGCTATATGGCACTCCATGTTGTAGAATAGCCGTAAGGAGATCATAATATGACTTCCAGAGTGAAGACCGAAGTACTGCGTGAGTGGAACTGTCCGTCTCGGCGGTTTGAGAAGCAGTCGCTTGCTTGGTGTTAGGATGAGAAGCCCATAGCCGAAGAAACCCCAGTGCGGTTGTCACGGTTTGTGCGTCCGTAACGGCAATGTCGCGGAGCGCATCTTCCGCGGTAATGGAAGCTCCTTCCGCCAATAGCTTCTCGGACCAGTAGAGAAATTGAGGGTTACCCGGCGTGGAGCCCTGCAGATGGCTGCTCAGCCACGGTGTGAGCGACTCGAGCGTTTCTAGGGCGTCACCGGCATCCGACACCATGCGTTGTGAGGCAGCTATGCACGTATCAGCGCATTGCACGATAGGATTGTTTTTCTCGGCTAGATGAACGCACCCTTTAAATAGCAAGCTTTGACGAGGCAAACTTGCGTCCACGGAGATAGCTCCTCCCCTGCACTTTCGAGGTCATGGACAGTTTCGGTGAAGTTGTCCGGAAAACGAGATGTGGCCAGGGTCAATTCGTTGAGTGTCCAATGTACCCAGCCCAGACACACTTGTGCTTGGAGGACTTCCTGCTTAGAGCCTTCTGCTCTATTAATAGTGGATAGGAGAGACGGGAGTAGTTCCTGAAGGCTGGAAGAGGTGGAGGTTGACTGGGGAGTCGATGCTTCTTTCTGAATGTGCGACGCAATCTGGTATTCTGCGCTGGCGACTTCTAGAAGACCTGAGAGAGCGACGCTCGTTAGATTTTCCACGGACTCGTGACAATTGTGGTGCAAAGGGCAAGTTGGTATTACATGTCTTTTGCGGCGCATGCTTGGTCACCTTCCGGATCAATTCAGGAACCTCATCCCACTTGTCCTGGCAGCGCGCATTCTCTAGAGCAGAGATGTAGCGATGCCCCTTATCAGAGTCTCGACCCTAGAGTATGGGGACAGGCTGTCAGTAAAGTACCTTGATTGTGGAATTGAGGGGAGGGGTTTCTGAAACGAGGGGATTGCTGCATACCGTCATGTTTGAGCTAGGCGAGATACAGACAATGAGAGGGGGGAGGGGTTTGGACGAATGGAGGAGAAGGGAAGAAAATCTACCAGAAAGACAGGCTCATATCAATGCAAAGGATGCCCCCCCGGAGGCAGCAGTCGCACCAGGTTAGTAGAGGTGGTGGAGTAAAGTCGAGATTGAACTGACGCCAGCGATCATCAACTCGCCAGCCGATTCTGGATTAGGGAGAAGGAGAGGACCCGCTGCCGGTAATATTCACTTATTAGTAACTATACGACTGTACGTAATTATTGTCGTTTTACCCGTTCCGCGGTCCAGGCGGAGCTTCATCTAAAAAATTTCCCAAATCTCAATTTGGAGAAAGTCGAATCTCTCCTCAAGCTCAACTTTGCGACCTCTTCTCACCTACGTCTTGCTTCCTTTGTGTTGCAAAGTCTCCGGTCGCTCACAATGGCCTACATGGCAATGTCCCTCCATGCGGTCAACCACCGTTTGACCAACATCCCCGTCAAGCAATTACCTCCTCTCGCTTCAAGCCTCGCAGCGTCGCTGAGCAATTGCGGGGAGCTTTTGTCCACTCCGCAGAGCCAGAAATCCAAGTCGGAATCGGACAATGCGGTCCAGGTTCACAAGCTTATGACACGCCTGACCAGTCTGCTGCAGGATCGGACCGTTGAAGGACGCTGGACAGCGGTGGTTCTTGTCAAAGCTCTGGTGGAAGCTGGTCAATGGGAAATTCTTCGTGGAAGCGAACCGTTTGTCCGCGGTCTTATGGGGATTTTGGCTGTAAGACGCTCTCTCTCTTCGGAAACTCACGCTATAGTAGTTGCTAATTGACCTTCTCTATCTCTGTTCAGAAACCCGACCCTGTTGCTACTAAGAAAATGTCCATCATCACCTTGACAAGGATCTTTCATCTGACTTATCAATACCCAACCCTCGTTCGCGAGATCACCACGCCGTCCCTGCCAGGTTTCATTACCGCTGCTTTGAACTTGATCTCCATTAAGCCATCCTCGGAGCCTGTCCGGAAGTTGAAGCAAAATGCTCCCCTCGTGGACGTTGTTCTCAATGCATTCGCGGAGCTGATAGCAAGACATCCGACAACCTTCCGACCCTTCACCGGGCAGATTCACAGTGTCCTCCAGGCTATCATTGGCTCCACTGAGCCCACATACCCTGAACCCATTCTGGAAATTGCGCAGCAGCTGTTTGTCTCTTTGCATAACTGCGCACCCAAGAACACCTCTGGTGAAGAATGGAAAAACGCATGCCGGATGACCATCTCGTCTATCCATGCTACGTCCTCTTATGTCTTGAGAGCAGTCGTCGAACAGTGGGAGTCGGTCGATCCATCATTGCGTCAACTATCCCTGCCGCAGAATTATAGCCAGGAGGTAGGGAATGGTCCTGACGCATTGGGCCTCGGTAGCTGGCAGGGCCTGCCTGCTGGTGTGAATCGGCTCGTCGTGCTGCTGCGCATGCTCTCTAAGTTCCTGAAAACTGCCACGGCGTCCTCTGTAGTTGTCCCGCTGGGTTCAATCTTGGATCTCTCTGCACGTCTCAATATGGTGACGTACCCGTCTGATGGCGATATCCAAGCCAATCCGCAAATTGGCCGAGCTGAAAGGGAGCACCTGCTCACAGAGCTGCCTCGGATTCATGTCGCTTCTCTCAGGCTACTTGTTGATCTTGTCAAGGCCTTCGATGACGCAATCCTTCCTGTTGCCCAGACCATCCTCGAGCAAGCTCTTTGGGTGTTCCGTGCTGAAAAGTTCAGTCGTGAAGTTCGTGCTGCCGTTTATGATCTTGTGCGCGTGTTGCTCATCCATATGGGCCCATGCATGACCAAGCAAGGTGTCTCGTCCCTGACTGCAGTGCTTCGATCTTGCTGTCATGACTTGCTACCCCCTTCGAATAACCAGACCGCAGCTGCCGAAAAGCCTGACCCCAAGTCGAAGTCGAAATCCAGCCAGACAACTGTAAACGCGGATTCTTTCTTGAACCCCGGACTGAAGCCTGGTCGTCAGCTGAGCAGCTCTCCATCTTTTACAGACCTTAAGCGAGCCGCTTCCGAACTTCTCGTGGCGACCCTGTCGCACGCTCCGACCGAGCTCATCACCCCGGCCTTGCGCGCCGAGATTGACCGGACCATTATCATGACCTCCGACAAGAATGCCATGTTAGCGAGTGTCCTGAACCCCTTCACTAACATGCAGGGCCGTGGCGTGAGCACCAGTATCATGCCTTTCGTGGCGCGTAGCTATCCCGCTGAAATGGAAGTGGAAGCTCTCATCCGCCCGCGTATGCCCGTCTTGATCAACGGTCCTGGAGCCAATGGTTATAGCGCAACCGATGATGACGACGAGGAGGCGGAGGAGAAGACCGAAGCTATGCTCGCGCCCGAGCCATCCACTGAAGCGAGCGGCTTCCTCAAGCCCTCTAGCACACCCAGTCTTCACCAGGATATGATGGACGTTGAGATGACCCCTGCGACCAGCAGCCCTCCCTTGAACAAGCGAAGCTATGCACAGGAAGTCGAGGCGCAGAACCCAGCACACTTCGTCACAACGGAAGGCGCGCAGAGCAAAAAGGTTCGAGTTGAGCCTCTAGAGACCACCAAGACTCCCGCTCAACCTTCGCTCGGTGCAGCTTCGCCTGCTACGTTCACGGGCACTGCTGCTATCTCTGTTCCCTCTTCTTCTATAACAGCAACAGCTGCTCCCCAACCGGTCGCTCCGATGACAACGTCTCAGCCGCGTGCTGTTGCGGCTGCAGCCCAGACAACGGGTGACGACGATGATGATGATGATGAAAGTGACGATGAAATGCCCATACTGAACATTGATCCGGACACGGATGACGAGGAGGAGGATGAGTAGACCTTGCGCGCGGAGATGTGGAAACTCGGTCACTGTCAGCTTAAAAGATATCAAAAAAAAAGTTAATGAATGTCTTCTGCTGCTCTATCGGTTGTACAGACTGCTTGTCACCACACGCTGTAATAAACATTAGTCATTTGTGACTCAACTGCACAAGTTCTTTGCCGCTTCCTTTCCTTTGAAGCAATTCATAACAACTCTAAATCTATCATATATATCAACCACCCATCTAGTCGATCTATAACAGAATGATATCCGAAAAGACAAGAAAAAATTGCATCTAGATCACGCGCACACCACTTCCCCAATATGTACCATCGTCCCAAAATTCAAACCAAGGCGAAGACCAACACCACCACCCCTTATCCTCTTCTCTCACTCCAATCCCCAGCCCCCGCAGCGGACTGACAGGCAACGGCTCCGTCAGCCACAGCCCACCCCTGGCGAAATCATCCGCGATCACCGGCGCTGTGAGGTAGAGCCACCCGATCGCGAAGACGAGATTCGCCGTGCGTCGCAGCCACTGCGGCAAGTCTCGTTTTGCACCCATCAGGCACGGAACGAGGACATGCGTGCCAACGCCTTGCAGCACGAATCCCACCGCCTGGAGGATGAAGAACCGGAACGGGCCCGCCGCGGGTCTTGTCACTGCGATCTGTACGTAGCTGCCGCTCGAGTGCACGAGGCCGCTGAGACCGAAGGCCACGAAGGTGTAGACCAGCTGCCGGACCGCGGGGCGGGAGGCGAGGTCCGCGGGGAGGAACGAGACGAGCCAGCGGCCGGTGGAGGTGAAGCCGACGCGGAAGAGCTGGTGCCACCATTTACTCCAGCAGCCGATGAGGCCGTGATCGAGGAGGGATGGGAGGAAGGGGCCGAAGGTCTCGGCGTACAGCCATGGCGCATCGAGAGGCACCGAGGTTAGGGCGCGGGCTGCGTTGGGGAAGGCGAGTGCAAGCCCGCCGAAGATGATGGGATTGAAGGAGGTCACAAAGGTCAACGCGGCGTGGACTCCGAAACCGGTGACGGCCAGACGATAGAAACGGACCATGCCAGGGACTGCAGTGAGGAAGGTGAACGGGTATGGTGGCGCCAGCGCCATGGTGCCGTTGTACATGAAGTACGTGTCCCGGATCATCAGCAGCTTGATCAGATCCAGGGCGAGATAGGACTTGATGCAGACGACCAGTGCAGAGCGCACGCGGGCCCTGAGGGCAACGTGCGCTCGTGTTTTCTCCGCTGGCGTCATCTCAATTTCATGGAAGGATGGATCCTTGGCTTTCAGCTGGGCGTGAATAGAGGCGGGTAATGGCCCAAGGGAAGAGATGCGCCAGTTCCATTCAGGTCCCCGCATGCCATATAACAAGCTAAAGACCCAGTCCAGGCGCTGTGAAAGCGACTGCGGATAGGACTGCCACGCGAGCCTTTCCACGCCCTGCGGACAAAAATCATGGCGCTTGTCCTCGGTGGCATTCTTGCTATCAATCTTGGTAGTTGGACTTCCGTTCGCTGTGGGCTCGAGAGTGTTTGTTCGAATGATTCGGCGACAGTCGCGCTCAGCATTTCTGTACGCCAGCCATACTGCGCACCAGATGAACCACCATGTTGGCAGCAAACCTCCCATATACCCATAGCCTCCTAAGAGCATCCGTCTGTGGCGTAAAAAGTGGACGAGAGCACCGAAAAGGCAGGCTAGGACAAACAGCTGCACATAGCGGCCGCCCTTGCGCCGCGAGACGAGAAGCGCTAAAACAGGAAGCAGGAGAAGGGCAATCAAGTGCCACAACAGTACTGGCTTCGCCTCACCATTCTGAATGAGTGATTCGTATTGATTTTGGTAATCTTCGACGAGTTGGCGATAGAAAGGAATGGGAGGAGAAGTGGCGGCAGCCATAGGCGAACCAACAGGGGCAAACAATCACAAGAAATATCTGTAGATATGTATATATGGTATAAAAGTGAGAAATATGTACAGTCGAGATATCGGACTATATATCCATGGCATGAAGAAACGCAAGCACGCAGCCAAGCCCGTAGATGAGTGGTGAATTATGGACCTTGGGGGGCAAGTGACTGAAAAAAGGGTAGTTTTACGAGGTGGGCGGTGGTTGATTCGCCCACGCAAGGGGGGGGGGGGCGGCGCTTTGAGTCAGTCCGATCCATCTTTCTCTTCGATTCTTTTTGATTTTGCTTTTTCTCCACATTTTCATGATGCACTTCCGCAGAGTATGAATGACAACTCTGCCCTTTGTTGATTGCTTGACTCCTTGCAATGTGCGGAGTGCAGAAGAGGTGCCAGACAACGGGGAGGTTCGCGTTATTCACTAATAAGACTCCACACTCGTCAGTGATGCGGAACATGCAGAATGTCATGCAGAGTCTGGCATCTCTTCAAATCTGGAAAATAGCTTATCTTGCTGGTCCATGATTGATCGACTTTTGCCACATCGTTAGACCCCTAGTACTGGATCAGTGAATTGAAGAAGAGAAAGATGGTTCCTGTTCGGTAGGCTGGATGCTGACATCATCTCCCGATCTGCCCGCCAACTGGCGCGTGGTCGTCACATGTCACTTTGACACATGGGCTCGTGTCATTAGCGCGTCTCATCTATAGTTTGATGCACATAAGTTACTAGTACTACTAGTAATATATCAGCATATCAGCACCTTATTTTCGGTCCATCAACCAAACTACTAACGGAATCTCAGTCGCTTGGCCAAGTACTGTTGATCGGGTAGCTACTACCATGGGCGTCCAGCCGGAAAAGCGAGGCCTCGAGCAAGTCGACCTCACTTCCGACGACAGCTCATTTCGACCTTCCAAGTCGTCGCGCACCCGGCGCGGGCAGCGATTGGGCCAGGAGACAGCCTACCTCCCTCTCAGCCAACCGTCTCAGTCCCTTATCGCAAATGAAGAGGACGATGATGCCCAGGCTGCGGATCTCGTGCAAAGCAGTCAAGATGTTGAGGAATCCGGCCCTTTGATGCATTACGGTGACGTGAACACGAAGATCGTGGGTGTACGCTACTACAGAGGACATGCTACCATCGGTGAGCATGTGGTCATCAAAAGAGAACCATCGAATCCATACGATGGAAACGCGATGCGGGTTGACAATGTCATGGGCAACCAGATCGGTCATATACCGAGAACCATGGCTGCCAAGCTGGCAAAGTATCTGGTATGTTGCTCAACGTGCTCGCACGATTTTGATGGAGTTGGCCATGGTCTCACTAGGACTCGCATAGGACTCGAGGGAGTTGATCGTTGAAGGCATGCTGACCGGTGTCATTGGCGCATATGATTGTCCTGTAGTGCTGAGACTCTTCGGCACCGGTAACCCGGAGCTCAGACAGGCTCTGAAAGATCGTATGGAAGCAGATAGGCTGCCCGTGAATATCCTCAAGCAACAGGAGCGTGAGGAGATCAAGCGGCAGAAGGAGCGCGAAAAAGCCGAGAAGCAAGCGGCCAAACTGGCTCGTGCCATGGCAAAGGCTAAAGGACAAGACGAGTGGCAGCTTTCAAGTAACCTTGGCTACTCCAACCTCTACTCAGGGGAAGGTGATCTGGTCCTCGAGGGCCAGGAAAGTCTGGAAGAGCTGATCGGGCAGAGCAGCACTTTCAATCCCCGTGATATCGGTCATGTGACTGAAGACTTTGGCATGAAAGAAGCTGATCTGGAAAAGATGCCCATGGCTGAAAATCCAGAAGGGCTGGCGACACAACTTCTGCCGTACCAGCGTCAGGGCTTGGCTTGGATGATCTCACAGGAAAACCCCGTACTCCCCGCGGTTGGATCTACAGAGATTGTGCAGCTGTGGAAGAGGAATGGCAACCGGTTCACCAACATCGCTACCAATTATTCGACATCCCAAGAACCGCCTTTGGCTAGTGGTGGCATCCTAGCTGACGACATGGGTCTTGGAAAGACGATTCAGATCATCTCTCTAATCCTCGCAAACTTTCAACCCAAGACTCCGGCCTCCGCCAAAACCACCTTGATCATTTCCCCGGTGGGCGTGATGAGCAATTGGAAGAATCAAGTCCAGGATCACACTCATCCCGCAAAAGCCCCTAAGGTGCATGTCTACCATGGGCAGGGGAAGAAGGAGGCTGCAAACCTCGATCAGTATGACATTGTCATAACAAGCTATGGCGCTCTGGCTATGGAGTACAACCCCAACGCCAAGGTGCCTCCGAAGAAAGGGCTTTTCTCGCTCCAATGGCGTCGTGTAGTGCTTGATGAAGGACACACAATCCGCAACCCACGATCTAAAGGTTCTATCGCAGCTTGTAACCTGCGCTCGGATTCGCGCTGGACGCTTACAGGGACTCCTATCGTAAACACCCTCAAGGATCTCTACTCCCAAGTCCGCTTTCTTCGACTCACTGGTGGCCTTGAAGATATGTCCGTGTTCAACAGCGTTCTCGTTCGGCCTCTGATGACCGAAGATCCCAATGCTCGCTTACTACTACAGGCTTTGATGAGCACCCTCTGCTTGCGTCGTCGGAAGGATATGAACTTTGTGAACTTGCGTCTTCCCCCGCTCACATCTCGAGTTCTACGTATCAAATTCCACCCCCACGAGCAAGAGAAATATGACATGTTCCAGTACGTTCTACTCACGAGGACTATCCTCAACCCGGCTTTAATTCACTAACAAACCTTAGGTCTGAGGCGCAAGGCATGCTCATCGACTTCAAATCTAAGGGCAAAGGCGGCGCCACATATTCTCACCTTCTTGAGGTCATCCTCCGTCTGCGACAAGTCTGCAACCACTGGGCGCTGTGCAAGAACCGCGTCGACAAGCTCGCGGAGTTCCTCGAGAAAAACAACGTCGTTCCCCTAACCCCAGAGAACATTAAAGCTCTTCAAGACGTCCTGCAAATCCGCATCGAAAGCCAGGACTCCTGCCCTATCTGCCTCGACGCCATCCAGCAAGAGCAACCCGTCATCACCGCGTGTGCTCACGCGTTCTGTCGAAAATGCATCGAGGAGGTGATCGAGCGACAACACAAGTGCCCCATGTGCCGCGCTGACATTGAAGACACAACAACGCTCGTCTCCCCGGCCGCGGAGATGGGCGAAAGCGTCGACACGGTCGAAGCCGACCCGGACAATCCCAGCAGCAAAATCGAAGCCCTCGTCAAGATCCTCACCGCCAAGGGTCAAGCCGCCGGCACCAAGACGGTCGTCTTCAGCCAGTGGACCTCGTTCCTGGACCTGGTGGAGCCGCATCTCGAACGGCACGGCATCGGCTTCGCCCGCATCGACGGCAAGATGAATTCGCTCGCCCGCGACAACTCCACCGCCTGCTTCTCCACCGACCCCGCCTGCACCGTTCTGCTCGCCAGCCTGAGCGTCTGCAGCGTCGGCCTGAACCTCGTCGCGGCCAACCAGGCCATCCTCGCCGATAGCTGGTGGGCGCCCGCCATCGAAGACCAGGCCGTCGACCGTGTCTACCGGCTGGGCCAGAAGCGCGAGACCACGGTCTGGCGGCTCGTCATGGAGGACAGCATCGAGGACCGCGTGCTGGCCATCCAGGACACGAAGCGTAAGCTGATGTTGGCGGCGTTCCGCGAGACGTCCACGAAGAAGAAGATCGACGACAAGGCCACGAAAGTGGCGGATCTAGAGACGCTTCTGAAGTAGGCAGCCTCGACTTTTCTCTCCCACCCACAGATATTACCTATTACCTAACTAAAATCCTTACACCGTACCCTCCTCATTGTCCCATGGGGTCTTCCTATTTCGGTGCACCAGCGTAGAAGTGGTGAAGGATTCTGTTGTCTATTTCTAATTTTCGAGGTTACTTGTCAGTGTTATCTAGCATTTAGCTTTCGGTAATATGTTTGAAGGATCTTTCCAAGACTATAGTTACTGGGTGCTTATCTACAGCAAAAGCACTACATGCACATACCAGATCTCAAATCTCTACATATCACAGGGACTGCTGTAAGTAAATCTCCATTTCAGAAACCATTATTCCATTTCGATTTGTTCCGTACCTACCATCACCACTATCATTCTGCACGACCACCAGACAGAAAGAAAAACAAGAAGCCGATCCATTCTGAGTAAAATTGCATATGCAAATGTAAAGTCAATGTGCTAAAAGAAAAAAACAAGGAGAAAGAAGCCTACAAGTACCTCACCACACCATTTCACCCGCAGGACTGACGCTGGAACCCATCCGAACGCATTGAGATGGTATCATGGTAGAAGCAAGAAAATACATAGTAACTTTCGAGAAGGAAAGCAGGTGGAAGGAAGGGCTCCGTGACGCCGGGCAGAGATGCAAAAGAGGGGCTCAACCGAAATCGGTTTCGCTGCTCCTTGGCTCGTTTTGAAACAGTAGCTTAATTAGGTAATGTACAAGTCGCTCGGGGATCAACTTTGTGCTGTGAGGAGGCTCTATGTGGGAAGATGAAGACGACGCATGTAGAAAAGTCCTTCCCCGCTCTAGAGATTAAGGTTCGAGTACGTGACATGGGGGATATCGGAAGAGCATGATGCGGAAGTAGAGGGGTCTTGACACAGAGGAGAATAATTTCAGGCAACCGAGAGGAGACGATGAGGCATGCTTCCTTCGAACTTGGATTGTCCGTGGTATACTTTACGGGTCCTGTAGCTAGACCTCTCGTCGGGCGCAGCTGTGGAGTAGAATCATTCTGGACAACTGAGGCATCGCGCTGCGGCAGTTCGACAATGAAGTTGCTGTCGCCTAGGGAAGTGTTGGCATTGCTGGCCTGCTGCGTATCCGATCTTGGCGTTTTGAAGATACGTTGGGGAGATGGTGGGATGTAATCCCCCTCACCTTTCCATCGTTATTGCTTGCACTGGAACAGCGTGGGAAGTGCTTGGTGAGGGGAGAACGTGTTGGTCGTGACTCCCCTCCACAGTCACTGGCACAGAGAGATTGGTGGAAGTGTCGAGGGGTGACTGGGAGTTTCCGCCATTGTGCTCCATTGTGGTTGCTTGTACTGGCACAGCAGCAAAGGAGTTCGTATCTGCAGCGTCATTATGCACTGTGTAATCTCCATCCATCGAACCTGAGAATGGCAATGCTGACTGCGAGTAAGGCTGAGTTAACCAAGGCGATTGTGGGTGCATATGGTTGTACATAGGGCCTGGTAACTGGAAATGGCTCAGATCAGGAGCGAGAGCAGGAGGACCGGAATTGTGAGCACTAAGGGGAACAGTTGGCTGAGGCGACCAAGACTGAGGCTGAGCTGGTGGACGCTGCGAATACGTGGATTGATGGGCATAGGGAGTCCAAGACATGGGCGAAGGAGGTTTGACTGGGAGTTGAGAAAGTGAGCCTTGCCAAGCAAGCCTCTCCCTCTCCTTCATCCGTTCTTGCCAAGCGGCTAGATCCACGCGTTTGAGGCGCTCATCGCTGAGTTCCTGTTGAGCTTGCTGCTTTTCTTCTTCGGTCAACTTGTCATTATCTTCCTTCTGAAAGGTTTCAGTAAGGCCGATCTTCCGAATGACCCGTTCGCTAGAGCGAGAGTCATTCTCGAGGATCTTATCCAGCACCTCAGGATCCTTTCCTAAATACTCAGAGACGTCGGTTTGTGGCACATCCTTGACCGGGAAAAGGTATTCGCTAAGCTTCTTTGAGGCCCAGCGGACCGGGTTCTTCTTGTCTACAACGCGGAATGCAAGTTGCGTTTTGAAGACAGCCTTGTTGTACATGACCTCTTCGAATGTGCCACCTGAGAGGAATCTGTACACAAACACCGGCTTTCTCTGGCCCAATCGATAAGCTCGTCCAACAGCCTGCTCTTCCCAAATGGGGTTGAAGGTGAAATCAAAAATTATCACACGATTGGCGCCAGGAATGTTGAGACCAAGCCCTCCCGCGCGGGTCGAAATCAGATATATGAGTTCGGGAGACCTTCCGTTGAACCTCTTGACTGCGCCTTGTCGCTGAGCAACCGGCGTGTGCCCGTCCAGACGACTGTACTCCCAGCCCGACGACTTTAATATGACTTCGAGATAATCAAGTGTGGGCAGACTATGTGAGAACACCAACACCTTGTCGCCGACTCGTATAGATTCAGTGATGATCTGGTGCAGAATCCGGGCTCGATGGGACAGCTCGAGGGCTTTAATGTTGGGCACGGCAGAGTAGATCTGTTCCTGTTCGGTCTGTAACTCCTTTAGATCAAGACCAAGTTGCGAAATAGGCTCGTCACCAGGAGCTTGCTCGATACCTTCCATGTTTTTGTCGAGTTTCTGAGCGTCGTTGAACCTGCTCAGCAGCTTGCTCCTGAAGCATGCTGGATGGTTGCAGCAGAGTCCGAGAATCGCAAGCCAGGATAGTATCTCCATCCGATTGACGTCGCGTCTGCCCCCCAAGATCGACCTCACATACGAATTATATGCAGCTTGTTGTACATCCGTGAGAGGAACAGTGATGACAAACTCAACCTTCGGAGGCAAGCTCCCGGCAAGAACAGTGATATCAGCGCGGTTGATTTTGGGCTCGAGGATATCTTTGAGCACGTTGAGCTTCACAAGAGACCTGCGCTGCTCCCAGCGCGTGCTGTCAACATAAAGACCCTCCCCGATGGGTTCCACATAGTGTGCCTGAAATTCACGCGGGTCTCCCAGATAGCCCTCTGCAATCCAATTGACCATAGCGTAGTAATCCGTGAGATTGTTTGCGAGTGGAGAACCGGTCAAGGCGACTCGACTTTTTGTCTTGAATTGCATTGCGGCTAAAGAGACTCCGGAAGTCGAATTTTTCATTTTGTGCGCTTCGTCGGCAATGACGATATTAGGGCCTTCCAGAAGCCATTTCTTGACATTTTCATGGTCTGCATCCGGCAATGGCCTCGATCTTTTCGAAGTTTCCTTGTTTAGGATCCAAGTTCGGAACATGTCGTAACTCAATATCAGGATTCCGCCATGTTCATACCATTCGCGGATTGTATCCAGCCTTTCATCGAGTGGCCCTCCGCTTGTGACTCTGTGAAACGGTCCGATCTTGACACATTCATCAGGAGGGGTCCATAGGTAGAGCTCGTCCAGCCAGTTCTCGGTCAACGATGAGGGGCAAAGCACCAATGTCTGGGCACTACGGAATCTCTCCGGTACCTGCTCTGTGATCTGAAGGTTGTCGGAGTTAGAAGCGGCCGATATGGTCACGAGAAGCGATATGACCTGCATTGTCTTGCCTAAACCCATTGTGTGGGCTAGCAAGCAACCCTGATGAGTCTCATCGGCTATTAGTTCTCGCCACATAAATTGGATCCCTTTCAGCTGATGGGGTTTCACTCGGCGTGCGATGGCCTCATGCAGATGAATTGGTGGATTTCCAAAGCTCACGACCTGATTTTTATAGTCTGCACTGGCTGCGCCCAAGCTTTCCATGTACAACTTTGCCGATCTTTCCTGCATTCGTGCACGGCGTTGCGCGTTATCTCGTGCCATTTTACCAGCTTCGTTCACTTTGACAGCGCGTTTCCTGGTCCTATGGGGAGTGTCCGTGACGTGGGTAGGCCCAAGTTTATCGCCTTGTTCCCAATCACAATATGCTGCCAGATGGTAGGACAACTGATGATAAAACTCCTCGTAGCTTTCAAAGACTTTGATCTCTCTCAGTGCCTTTTTGACCTTGCTTTTAGGGATTCCCTTGTTGGATAAGTGAGAACAGGTCACCCAGGAAATGTAGAAAGACGTGGCGCGCATTATGATCATGCTCTCGGTATATTCCAATTCATGCAGCCTGGTTTCGCCTCGTAGCATCAACTCCAAAGATCGCATAGTCAGCGCTCGAAGATCCGCCTCATCGTATCTGTTTGATATCCGCTGGGCCAATTGGGTTCGGTCCTTCGCCGGGAGGTTAACAATCAGCTTCACCAGCAGTCGACGTGGATCTTTACGCTCCTCCAAGTAGGTGAATTTTAGCTTTTTGAGCGCTTCATAGTCATCCATGTCAGGCAGAGAGACAGATCTCCTCCTGTGAGAACCGTCTCTTTGGGAGGTGATACTAGGGCTGAAGTCTGAAACAGCAGACATGCTCTCGTATAGAGTAGGGTCTACGTGCGGCACCTCGACCTGCACTGGATTTAGAGGCGGGGTCGCAATGTCGTAGTCATCAGATTGTGGTGTATCCGCGGTCAGGTCAATGACTTTCGGTGTCTCAGTTGTGGTTGCAACAGGCGCCGAATCTGGTGAACTTGAAACGACGAATGGATAGCCTCTCGATGGCAATCTCCGTCGAGTCCCGGATACGCTGATTATGTCCCCTTCTTCATCCGATGATGAAGAAGTCTGGAGTGTCCCGCCGTCATGGAAAACTTGTTGGGCAGGTGGTGGGAGAACTTCAGAATCATCGATGAAGTCATCCGTATCCGAATCGAGTGATTCAGCATCATCGCTTCTGCTATTACGCCGATTTCTGAACTTCAACGCCCTCGGAGGAGGGGCTACTCTGGGTGGGCAGCGCTCAAGTCCTATGACAAAAATATGATGTCTGTCCTTTTGCATCCTGAAGATCGTCTGCTGCAGAGCCTGGCATTGGGTCTGTAGCTCGGTTTCCGAGGAGTAGTCGGCTGACTTTACTGCATCTTTCAGCTTCTGCAAACGACCTTCGAGTTTCTTGAGTGAGCGTGTGAGATCCTTGATCTGCTGGTTACGGCTGTTGCTTCTCATAGCGGCCGTCCATTTTGCCCATGCCTTAGCTTCCTCTTTAGGCTTATGCAACTGCTGCCACTCAGTCTCATAGTTCGATATGCATTTTGCCATGATAGACTCCACTGCATCAGCCGTGAGCTTGTCTCGCTTCTGGTTCACGAGTGTCTGGGACTCCTCGTCAATTTCACGCAAGGTCTCCTCATCATAGTCACCTTCAGACCCTGAGTCACCATACAACGGGAAGGCATCATGGCCATCTTCTTGTGCAGGGTACTTTTCGAGGAGCCATGCAAATGGGTCAGGGGTTTTGGACACTCCGGCAGTGCGTGAGCTCCCATATTTCTCAAGCTGTGGCCAGTCCTTGAGATTCTGCTTAGTAACTGCAACACGGCCATCTTTGGAGGAATACAAAGTGAAGAATCTTTGGCTTTCTTTTGCTCCCCGGACTGGAATGTAAGGAATGACGGCCTGTTTCGTGGGACTCAACCGCACTGGGGTTTGGCGATAGAAGTGGGACATGGATTTGTTGACGAACTTGCGCCTAGCTGGTGGACATTGCGTGCTAACGATAGAGAATTCGTCATTCTCTGATGCGGGACTGGAAGGATAGAACAAATCGATAGGCGTTGTTGCATCAGGCCCCATATACCAAGTCTTGTTCGAAGAATTAATAACAGGCTTGTCAGCTGCACGTTCAGCCTTTGAATTGGCACTGCTTAATTCCAGCCTGCGTCGTTTCTTTCCGTTCGTGTCAATGACCAGGTGCTCACCAGGACGTGAACGCTTATGAGACTGCGGTGATGATAACTCAATGTCGGGTTGGGCGACGAGGCTTACAACGTCTTCTGCGCTACCACCTTGGCCAGACTCGTCGTCATTTCGCCCGTCATCTCTTTCGCCGTTATCGACTGGTGCATGTCTAGCCTCTGCGATGAGGTTGTGCGGCGCATCTTGCCGTTGTACTGGCTTCTCTCCTGGAGTAGAAGCACTGGGGGTAAAGGAGGGAGGAATGCGGGGAGTCTGGAGAACGTCCTTCTGAAGGAACTCCTTACGAGGCACAAGTGTGTGGGGTAGAGTCACCGGGCTCGCGAACGAGGACATGCTAGGAGACCTAGTATATTCGAGAGCTTGAGTCTTGAAGGGAGTTGCGGATAGCGCAGTGGACTGGAGAAATTTGGGAGAATTCCGCTGCAAGTATCTGACAGCACTCTGCATGCTACTGCGGGGACCGAGGGCTTTCAGACCCAAGTCCTCCTTCAGAGATTGTATGTCAACATCGTGGAGGAGCACCTCTCCCGTAATCACGTTTTCTCGAAGAGCGGCCTCGAACGTGACAGGATCTGGCCGCGCGACACGCGACGACGACAGAGACCATGGCGCGTCAGGATTATGGCACAGGAACTGCACCACCTCGTCGACCGTCCAGTCGAGAGGATCCCCGCTAGGATCCATGCCAGTGGGACAGTCTGCAGGAAACAGTCTTAGATTCGATGACACGTGATATCAGTCGAAAGGAAGGTGCTTACTAACTCATGCACTTTAGCCGAACCCAACCAACGTACAAGAAACCATGTTCTGTATGGAAGCAGGTAGATGTAAGAGGTAGAGAAAGATGAGAAGAACGACGTAATAATGCAGTTTAATGATATGTTGACGCGAAATTGTAGATATCTGGGGAGGGTAAGGCTTTCTGCAGAGACGAGAATTGAAGCGGGACTGAGGCCAGCCAAAAAACCGTGGAGACCGAGCAAAGGAGTGTTCTTGGAGTAGAACGATGTGTAGAATTGGACGAGGTCTTTCGTTCTCCGTGACTACAATCTGGAGATTGGAACAGCTGTATACCAGGCACGTTGATGGAGAGAAAAGGTATGATACAGTATAAATGCCAAGTATGCCAAGTAAGGGAAAAGCATGAAATAAATCGAAGGCCTGGAGAATCTGAAATAAACAAGGCTGGCTCACTTCACTTCCCAGGGGCCTTTTTCTTTTATTCTGCCGGTGGTAATAGGCGGTAAAGGGTAGAACAGAGGCTGATTTACTCCGTAGTTCTGCTGTTTACTGTATTGCGGTGTAAAGTACAGTACGAAACAGAACTATAGCATATCATAATTGCTCATGTCAAGAGACCAGTTCAGCCAGAGGGGGTCTTATACTTCACCTGCTTATCAAATCCCTTTGCTCAGAGATTCTGTATAGTTCTACAATGGTTGAGGCTCCCTTTATCGCTTCAAGAACCTGCTTGGACCCAGTACACATTAGGATAGATAGGTTTTGAGTATGAACCATCCGAGAGTGAGTTGGCACATCGATCAACCTCACTCACTATCAAGCCTTGCCTCGTGTTTGCAAAAGGTCTGTTGACGGCTGGATTATATACTTTACAGCATGCGTTGGTCTTACTCTGCTGCGATATCTGCGTAGTTTCTCAGTATACCGCCTGTAGTATCTGCCATGAGTACTTGTATAGCTTTGCACAGAGAGTCATTGAACACAGCTGCACAGTGAGTGCTGTGCATTCTCAGCAAAAGTTGGAGAAGATGATCAAGATTATATTCACCGCTATCACATCGGCTGGCTCGGATATCATGTCACGCCACTTGATAATCCCAGCCGGCTAGCACCGGGTTCAGCGTTATCAATTATCGACTTTCTTCACTCTCACCAGCAGCCATCAAGATGCCGCCCCAGAGTGGGACAAGTAACAAGAATCTTCTCGTAGATCTCTCCAGACGGAGCATCGCAAAAAAGACCCCCAGAAGCTGAGCTAAGACGAACAACACGAGTTAACAGATTTCCATTTTCATTGTATGAGAGCGCTAAACTCCAGACAACGTCGTCCAGTATATCAGACTCCATGTTCCCGGTGATTACAATCTTGTCTATTCCTCACACTATCATCACAGAACACTCCTTCCCAGACTGTTTCCTGATTTTCTATCCGCCTTTTCAGTATTGAAACCAATCCCTCCTGTCGCTCCTTGATGCCTTTCCCATCTCCACAGCAAGAGACAGAAGCGCTGATAGAGACAAGATATCTGAGAGCAGATCATCTCTGAGTGATTACATCCAGTCGCGAATATTGTCAGGATGCAACCTTTCGACCACACAATTTGGCAGTAACGGACAGACTGAGCGACTGAGACAGATGACAAGCAACATTGATAAGAGTAAAGAGAGAAGCAAGAAGAAACATGGAAGGCCTGCAACGTTCATCATGCGTCGTATCACTAACGAGACAAGAGGGTCAATTGGCGATGAGATTACGATGAGCAAGGCACTTACTTTTTCTCGGAAAATATGCTAGCTGAGACCGAGTGACAGCTCCTAAAATACCAACCACTTCCTAAGAACAAAGTTGGAAGCTCTTTGAGATCTTCTTGTGAAATAGAGTGGAAGGTAAGAAGTGTTTACCAGACACTTTCGGCAAGATATCCTGCGAGAAAAAAATCAATCACAAGCAAGCGGCAGATCTCTCTCTCTCTCTCCAAACTCACTGGCAACTTCCGACTAATTGACGAAGTGAAGAGACTGCTCGCATGATGTGGGAACATCAAGTCAGACATCACAAGTCAAAATCTGGGTCAAACATCCCCGAGTACGGAGTGTTTCGGCACCACAGCTCACGGTCATGATAGTCTTGCATGATCGTGTCGTACAGACTATCGGTCTGCTGAGAGGCTGACTGGAAGTCAAAGGTTTGGAAGTACCAAGACCAGTCTTCCAGGCTGTAAATGCCTGAATCTTGTGCATCCGCAGCCGAGTCCGCGCCCTCTGGATGGGGTGTCCAACTGGCACAAAGCGCAATCTGCTCTTCTTCAGAGAGAAACATCTTAAGGGCATCAGAGCAATTCTCTGTGGCAATCTCGTGCAAGTCTTCGGTTCCATTCAAGATGGTCTCATATGGATGCCACAACGGTGCTGAGATGAGGACGAGGAGAGTTAGCTCACTGCTGACATGGGGCTCATGGGGCCTTTGTTTCCAAAGTAGGGAACGACGCATAGCTAGAATATACTCACTGAAGGAGCTATGCTCGCTCACAACGCTCTTGGAGACTTGTTTGATTGTGATGGCTGGCGAAGCTGAGCTGTCGACTCCACGAGTTTCACGAGTTCCACGAGTTTCACGTTTGTTCGTCGCGACTTGAAGGTTCTCCTTCACAATCCGTTTGTTTCGGTACGGTTTTGGGAGGTCAATTCTGCCGCCGATCTCCCCCAGAACCGGATTGATCAGGCCCGGGGTAAGCCCGCGGGTGGTATTCAGGGCGGGATCGATACCAGCAGCAACCAGCTTTTGCTTGAGTGTTTCGACTAGTCTAATGCTTTTCTTGTTTCCGGAATCCCAAGCGCACAGAGAGAAAGCTTGACGAAATCTACCACCCCTCTGCTGGAGTGCATTGGGTCTGACACGATGGCCTTCGGGCATCCTATCTATAATATCCTCAAGCCGAATGCGGCGATCCAGTCGAATCCAAGCCTCCACCCGAAACTCTTCCACGTCCGCCGGAATGCTGTCGGGCAGGACTGGGATATCTCTCAGATACTTCCCATTTATGGTGTATGTCTTGAGCCCTATCGGGTCCTTGCTCTTGGGTCCATTGGGGTTAAGCTGATACAGAATGTCGGGGAGATTATCCCATGACCACTCTTCCTGCTCAGGATGGGCGTGAGCTGCCGCGGTTCTTGCACTTTCCGAGACCTGTTGCGACAACGAGTGTCCTTCTTGAGTCAGTGGTGGCCAGAGCGTCACACAAGGAAGGGGCATGGACATACCTTGCTTGGAGTTTTTGGCTGAGTTGACGTTGAACGTCTGGCTCAGGCCTATTGGTACGTTCATTTTGATGGGAGGACTGCTAGCTGAAGCTATCTAATCCTGCAAGGAATGTACCAGAGAAAGGAAGTAAGCCTGTCAGTATGAGGTCAATGAAGCTGCTCTGAAGCTGAGAAGTGTATGTTGCCGAGACGAAGAATTTATCCCGCGATACATCCGGGAGTCGAGCAAGAGAGCAGATGAAGATGAAGACGAAGATGGGCATTACGTGTTGGGGCATATTCTCTGTCGCTTGCTTGGCCATGGGGGGTTGGGACTTGGAGTCCTAATTGGGGCACATGTTTCAAAATTCTCAATGAAGTGAATAGAGCCCTCGAGCTGGCCGACGAAAGGCCTCACTTCGCATGAAATCCTTCGCGATATCTACTGAAAATGTGCCTTGAAACCGCTCTCTCCGTAACCAGAAAAAGATTCCCGTTAGAGCATACTCCAGGCAGTGTATAGCTCTGATCATTCTGTATGGTTTCTCTTTGGACTGGAATGGCAAGAGGTGCAATGCTGCGAGGTCTAAATTGCAGTGAGGGTGACTATACAACATCTCTTCCGTACGGCAAGTGAGCAACGGGTGTTTGTCGCAGAGCTATCGACCTCTCTCAAAAGCCGAGCCACGGGCTCAATCTCATACATCATGGCCCATAAGTCCTCGTGGTCAGGTTAGAAGGTCTTTGTTGAGATAAAGGCTCTGTCCACAACCCCACCTTTGTTGTAGGGGTGACCCACTCTGGAGGCTGGTGAACAAAGCGGGGAAAACTTTTGACAATGGCTATCACTGTCAGATGATTCTGTTGTCTTGCTATGAGACCCACTGTGTGGATTCGTCGATGAAAAAAAGCTGGGGGAGCTTTCCTTTATTCCTTCGAATGGGGCCCACCCTGTGTACTCGCAGCGCTGGGGATTACACCTTACTTGAGAAATGGTTCAGAAACTAAAGACTAAGGACTAAAAGCTACAGAAACAGAGACCATGTGATTTTCAGGGATCCAGCTTACTTGTGGTGATTCTTGGCGTCTTTCGGAAATATCAAAGATGCTCCCAAATGCTGCTGAGGCCATGTGACCTTCGCGATGTTGGCAACGCCGACCTCAACCTTGCGAGATATTTGCCTCAATGACTCTCCATGTTACAGCTCGCTACAGAAGCATCTGAGATCATTGCACACGGTATTTCTCAACTTGCCAGGTTGAGGCTGAACATCATGAAAGTTGTCCTATCAACCCATTGCAACAACACCGACTCACCCAACGAGCGGAAGCTACAACCTTACCTACGTGATTTCTTTCTACATTGAAATTGACCTGGGCATAACGTCAAGCAGTCAAGCAACATCATCGCAACAGAAATACTGTGTAGAGTTGAACCACTGATGTAAAGCAGGAAGTATAGAACGGCCAATGATGGCTTGAGCCAAGACATATTCTCCGCCAGTAGTTGTTGTTACTTCCGTGCAGATTCTTCCGCATTTGCATGATAAGAACTTCAAAATATCCGTCTTGACTGTACTTTACTTCTTATCACTGCTTACTTAGAACTGCTCGTAGCTCATTCATTTCCTTCAAGCTAAACCATCATACTAGTATCACCTCGACTATGGCCACACCACCCCTTCTTCGTCTGGTCCCGGCCATGACTCCGAATTCCCGCCTGGCATCTCAGCTGCCCAGGCGATACAGTCTTCAGATCGCCTGCAATGTGAAGCCAAACGCCTCCAACAACCGGGAAGGCATCATCGGGATAGGTGCAGACCGGGTTGATGTATGCGTTGCTGCGGTTCCCCGTAACGGCGAGGCGAATGCAGCTGTATCTCGTGTTATTGCCCAGGTGATTACCCAGTCGTTCCATGAATTTCTTCAGGTTCTGGGTTGGTTTCGCGTGTTCGAGTATTCGAATTAATGGAAGCAGCTAACAATAACAACAACAACCACTTCAGGCTTTTAAAGTGCCAAAGTCCGACGTAGAGGTCATCCGTGGACTAAAATCGCGAGATAAAATCCTCCGCATCATTAGTTTGGATATTGGATCGCAATCCGAGGACGAGTTTATCCAACAGGCGCATGAGAAACTCAAGAAAGCATTGATCTGATTCATCTAACTCTCATGTTTTGACCGCCAAGCTGGCTGGCACATACCGTTGCCGCGACGGCACGCGCCCGTGACATCACGGAGGGATTTCCCCGACTTTTTTTTCTCTTTCTCCAATTGCTCTGGTGGACCGCAGTGCACGAACATCAACCGGTACTATCAACAAAAACAAGATACAGGCTATTGCCACGAGAATCACTTCGGAATCAGTGTTTAATGAAAATCAGAATGTCTACCACATCGCAGCCCCAGCCAGCAGAAGTGGAGACTGCGAAGCGCAAAGCTCCGACCGAGCAAACCTCCTCCTCCTCCACCCCCGCCATGACATTCACCACGCGCAGTCCCCCTTGGACCTACCTCAAGCTACAGTTGTACGTTCTTTGTTCTCCTACCACCAATACAGCTAATTGACAGTATAGACAGAACCCATCAGCCCCCTGTCTCACAGTCTACCCTCAACCACCCTCTTGACCCCCTCACAGCCCGCACCTACCTCTCCGCCGCGCTCCGCCAATTCCTCGGGCTGTCTGGCACGGCTATTGCGATTGACATTCTGAAGATCGACCCTCCCTCTGGTACAAACGCGAAAACAATTTGGATCCGTGTGCCTGAACCAGATGCATCGGCCGTTGTCGCAGCGCTGAGTTCGTGGGTCGGGGGTAGCGAAGCCAATGGCAATGGTAACGTTGCCTGGCGGGTTTGTGCGAAAGGGAACTTCCTCCAGGCGATAGTAAATGGCTCGGGGGCAGAGATATTTGTTCCATGAGTATCGAGTCGATATATATTCTCGGAGCTTACTTAGGCTGTTCCTTCTTGCGACATGGGATGAGCTTCATATCCTCGACTTAATGCGGGACTGCGCATGCTATGACTTCGCCCAGAGGTGCTGCGGAAGCGTAGTTGACTGTGGGAGGCAGCTTTTGTTCCCGGCCTGCAACGTTATTCTACATGAAGCGCCGGGCTTCTCGACATGATCATCCCGAGCTGCGCGAAAGCCGTGATTCGAGCGCGAAACACTCCATGGCGGTATTTCTGGCTGGCTGTATGGGGACTTGGTTCGATGACATCATAAGGTGGCCTTTCTTAATTAGCAAAGGCTCGTATTCGATGGCCAGAGCGTCGTGGTAGGCGTTGCAGACACCGGTTGGTGGTCATATGGTCTGCATTCGTGGGTGCGAGCTTCAGACGCGCACAGATTGCTTACTTAGTCGTTATATCTTACGCGCTGCGGGGAGGAAACCGAAGTCGAACGTGGAGGCAGCACAGAACGCCGACATCCCTGAGCGGTAGCTCATACATAATTACATCCATACCTTCCCAATTTCGTATGTAGAACCCTAGCGTATTCTTCGCCTTTGCAGTGCAAGAAGAATTACTTGCAAAAGTACCTTTACTTCCGGGGTCCTTACAACTCGGTAGTAAGGTTGGCACAACGTGCTGCAACCAGACAACCAAATCTATACACACCACTCGCTATGGGACTTCCCCTCCAAGCCATGACCATTATACTTCTACCTCATTCATCAATGCTCCCAAAATCCAGACTGACCCTTGTGGATCTACGACAGTCTTTTCCTGCTTTAGAGGACTCAAATCTTAAGTGGAGAGTCAGTGCAACACCACGCTTTGTCCACGTCCATCCCCGAAGCCAAACTGGCCACAGGCCTTGTTCGCTCCTTCAGAGTGTGACGTGTTGCGTGATATCATGAGGATGGTCGATCAAGTCACTGCCTTCGAGGTGATTATGTACCAACACCAGTCCCCACACTGGGTAGTTCACACTGGGTACTAGGTACCATGATCCAATCGAGTACAGAATTTCCTGACGATACGCAAGGCCGTGACAATTCAGGAGAAAGCAAAGAGCTTATAGGTAGCCACATACACCGTACACATACCTTGCACACCTGTCGAATCGAATCGCGACCCATCCATTCGTCCAAGAAAATCTGAAACATGAAACTAGAACCGCGCACTGTCACATTTGCAGGTGTGTGTTGGTAGGGTTGTTGGCGCGATGCCGAGACAAGCGACATAAGCAGAAGGAGGGCGAGATTCAGGGGTTGATTACATATTGTGATTGACGGGGGAGGCCCGAAAGCATGGCATGGCTACGGGAGGGAGGTTTTTGCCAACGAGAAAGGCGCAAGCCACTTCCTGCAGGCTTACGGGATGGTGAAACGGTGGGATGAAAGCGATGTTTGAGAGAGTGAGTAAATAAACCCTTGGAGTTAGTTGACTATGCTAGACAATCATGATACTTACTTTTTGTCCTTTCTTCGTTCTTCGAGCGATTTTGTTTTCTTCTCTCCTTGAAGGTGGGATTTTGAAAGAGACCCTTGGTCTAACTATTCGCTGGTCCGATCGACGCATTGGCCCTTTCTGCTCCGTACGCAGCACTAACTTACACAGTACGAACGCTATGCTATGCTGCTATTTTAAAAGGATTCCGAGTCTCGGAGTACCCCGTGGCGCAGTTTGTACTCCACAGAGCTGAGGACACACAGGATGTTTTCACAGTGGGAGATTTTAGCTAAGGGCTGAGAGTATTGGACAGATGAAGCTCGGGTTCTTTGTCTCTGGTTGGCAGGGGCAGTGAATTTGAGTCCAAGACCTATTTTCGGGGGAATCATTACGAGGCTTGCCCCTGCATGATGACAACAACTGAGTTCAAGCCATGGCTGCGGGTTCGGGTTGTTTTTGCCCGCCACTCCCGGTAGGTTTCCTTGATGCAAGCGTGAAGATCGTAAGACATATATTGAATAGTATTCTCACTTATATTTAATTGCGACGAGAGGTTAGTTCTCCAACAGAGCAGAGAATGCTCCGGGTTAGCAATAAAAAGAATAAGCAAAGAACGAAGGTCAGGCTGCCCGGGCGGCGACAAGACGGGATGAAGAAGTGAATGTTTCAAAAAACCAAAAAAAAAATAAAAACGACGGTCTGGCCTTTTGACAGAGAAGCGCAACGAATCAGGGCTGAGTTCGCCATGGGGCGGAAGCAGCCGTTCTGAACGGAATGTTGACGTTTTGGCCCGCGTGGCGTGGGAATTACTGGTACTGTACGGGCCAGATGCCGATCGCCCTCTCGATTTGCCCCGCTCTCTTCGTCTTTTGCGAGTTTATCGGCTATGTTTCCCACAGTACAGTCTCTGTATCAGTATTGTGTACGCAAGTCTGCGTACGGAACAGTTTTCTCGTCCATGGCTCCAACTATTCGCACTCTAATTCTACTTGCGTGTATGTATTTCTTTCTATACCTCAGGTGGCTTTCGTGTCTCTTCAGGTTAGACCAACCGCTTCTTGATTCAGTACTAGTTATTAAGTCTCGATTCAGCTCCTCCCCCAGATCTCCTTTTACTAAATCTTTCTTCATCTTCCACTCCTCTCTTCGTCAATTTCGCAGGGTGGTCCTTACTTCGCTATTAATTCCCCTAGATGACTCAACTAGTTGACTAGTTCCCCCAATTGGCTCTTCTGTGGAGCAATCCTGACCTAGTGTGGTTCGTTTTCCCCAAGGCAGGTCCTTTGTGCGAAACCGTATATCCTCGACTGTCCACACTCCATCTTTGTTCCTCCTCCTCTGATTCCTCCTACAACTTCATCGTGCGTCACCTTCCTCAGCAACATGTCGGAAGAAGCAGGACATCAGGAGGAGCCCTTGGTTGCGCCTGTCCAGACTGCAAAGAACGAACCCTCAACGAATGTACAAGAGAAAGAGCCGCGGCCAGGGCGCCTGACGCCGCGCCCCAGCTTCCTCGAAAACCTCGCCAATTCCCGTGATAGCCAATTCATGCTTGACCGACGCAATTCGAGTGAGCTCGTTCGATACTTTGTATGTTGAATATTGCTCAGGAGGGACTGTTCCGAACCCGCGCAACTGACTGGGACGATAGCATGGCCCCCGCGATCTCGATAGACACTCCAAATGGCCCCTCGCCTTCCGTATGCACGGCAGTATCATGCCCAAGATGATCCTACCCTTATTCTTAGTCGCCCTCTGGTCTACGGCTATTACTTGCATTTCACACTTTGTGCACTCTCGTGAGTGTCCTTTTCGATGCTGCAAGGTCGTCTTCTAACTTTTTTTGGTGAACAGTTGGTATCAACAGTATCCTGCTCACAATCACCGGCTTCGTTGTCAGTTTGGCGCTTTCGTTCCGCAGTTCGACTGCCTATGAGAGGTACGTAGCGAGATTGTTGGAATATGTGACAGGCACGGAGCTAACGGCAGGGCAGATGGGCGGACGGACGCAAATACTGGGCATTGCTAATCCAGACATCTCGCAACCTCGCACGGACGATTTGGGTGAACACTGCTGAGCGTCCAGGAGAGCTGGGAAAGGAAGATCTGCTGGCGAAACTGTATGCTGCCCTGACGCGGGATTTTAAGGACATATACTGATATCACCAGGACGGCGTTCAACCTCATTCTCGCCTTTGCCGTCGCCCTCAAGCACAAGCTCCGATTCGAACCTGATGTCGGCTACGAAGACCTCGCAGGGCTCATTGGCCATCTCGACACCTTCGCTAAGGAGGCCCACGACCGTCGAGTTCTCCAGCCCCCGAAGAAGTCTCCCTGGAAGAACTTCGGTGAATACCTAGGCGTGTCCTTTGCCGAGTCGAACCCCCGCAAGCTCATCAAGCGGTCCAAGAAGCCTTTGGGACATCTGCCGCTGGAAATCCTGAACCACCTGTCAGCCTACGTCGATCGCTGCATTGGTAATGGAACTCTTTCCTGCGGTCTTCACCAAAGTCAACTCAGTATGCTCCATCCGCTCTGTCTTTCTTGATTCGTTGCTAATTTTGGCTCAAGTTGGTGGTATCTCCACCTTAAACGAATGCCTTACCGGCACTGAGCGCGTTCTCGATACTCCTCTCCCTGCCGCATACACCATTTCCATCGCCCAGATTTCGTGGATCTATGTCATGGTTCTCCCCTTCCAGATGTACAACTACCTAGGTTGGATCACCATTCCCGGCTCGATCGGTTAGTACTTCCACATCTCCCCACATGCCCGCAATGTTACTGACCCATCTAGTCGCCGCCTACATTATCCTCGGTCTTGCCTTCATCGGCAGCGAAATCGAGAACCCCTTCGGACACGACGTCAATGATCTGCCCCTCGAGACCTACTGCCGTCAGCTCGCCAACGAACTGGATATCATCTCTGCCATGCCGCCGCCCAAGCTCGATGAGTTTGGTGTCCGCGAGGACAACTTCGTGCTCTTCCCTCTGAGCACGTCTGGCTACAATGAATGGAAGGAGCGTTCCGTCGAGGACATCCGCGCCGCCCTGCGGTCCAAGGTCGTCGTCAACACAGCCCCAGCAGAATCGGAGACGACGACCATGGTCGGAAGCATGAGCAGCAAGCAGACGGTTTAAGCATTGTGAAGTGTCAGAAAAACTGGTGATAGAAGAGTGAATTGTGGTAATGTGCATTCGAACCCGAGGCGGGGAAAAATTAATGGATTTGGCGTCTTGTTTAAGCATGCGCGTCCGGTGTTTATGTTGTTGAGCTATATTGACTTCTGATGGCGGACGGGTTAGATGTGTACATGGGTTCTCTTTGGGTCTTTTTGGTATGCGGCTTGGGACATATGGTTCAATTAGCTCTGCAATAGTGGGAAAAGTACTGTACAAGAAAGAAATATGTACATATATTCAATCTCTCCTCGATTGATATGAAGACTGGTTGGATTGTTATTACGTGGATGTCTTGCATCCACAGATGAACAGACTGCACCACCCATTCGCTAAGAATGTACGCGTGCAGTCCAGTCTGTAATGCGTCGGAGTAGAGTCCTCTCATCACGGAGCATATGGCAAATCTACGAGTATACGCAGTACACACTCAGGTACTCGGATGGTTCAATTGAAGCTGCACCGCACTGCGCCGCCGCCTCATACCACGGGGAATCAACATAGCATCCATCTCCATCCTCCAACCCCTTCCAACCCCGCAACAAGCTGACAACGTCATAAACGTCCTATACCAGAACGCCTGGCTTGATCCTCATCATCTAGGTCAATGGCTGTACAGCGACATGGTCTTCTGAATTATGTACCTGCCTGATTATGCTCACCGAACTAGTTACTAAGTTACTCCTAACCTGACAACCCACTCCCCCGGACCCTTTCTTGACGGTGATCCTCTCCACAGCCCTCCTTGCGCGCATCGGGTGGGGTACGATGTACGATCTGCTGCGAAGCGCCGGAATGTATCTCTGATGGGCAGAAGCAGTGGTTGGAGGAAAGTATAGCCGAATCACTAGTAAATCCCGAGGGTTGGTCGATTCTTGCTTTTCCGGGGTCGGTGGAGCCGCTTCAAGCTATGAAGGTGCGAGGCCAGTGCTGGAGCGGGGGTACGATGTCACTGCATTATGGACAGAAGAAGAAGGGGGTTTGTCGTCGTGGGAGCAAGTCTTGATAAGGTAGTAGGGATGGGATGTTGTTCGCGGTAAGCTGGGTCTGTGTCTTGTCGGAGTGAGATTCATCGAGCATTGTGGTACTTAAGTATATACTTCGGATCCTTTTCCAGGGTGCTGATGAAGACCGGATAAGATGCATTGGGCAAGCACTTTTGCGGGGTAGTAACTTATTCATTCCCTCTTCACTTCAGTTTACTTACATTGCCGAGGTGCAGTGGGTGTGGAATTCTCCAGCTCCTTGATTCTACTGTGAGTTCAATTACTCCTGTGTTTCCACTTCTCGCGTACAATATAAATACAGTCTCCTCCATTGATATCATAGTACACGCACAATCATGGCTCCATCAGTGACAAGAACCACGAATCATCAGATCGAACCGAGCAGCGCCGGCCAATCAACCAACAAGAACCCTCCACCTCAACTACAAGTCCTCGGCAAAGACAAAAGACGGCAGGGAATTGAAAGTCCGGCGATATCCCCAGTTCAACAACCTGAAGGACGAGCGGGCATACCGCAAGCAACACTTGGCGGCCGCGTTTCGTCTGTTTGCAGACCGTGGCTTCGACGAGGGTGTGGCTGGCCACATTTCCGTCCGAGACCCAATCCTCACAGATCATTTTTGTAAGTTGTTACATAGCCACATCCCCTCTCCCATTGATGTATCTGAAGGCGAAAGGTGTCTGCCTGCTAGGACTAACGCGCGATTCGGCCTCAGGGATCAACCCACTCTCCGCACACTTTGCGCTCATCAAAGTCTCCGACCTGATTCTCGTCGATGAGACCGGCCTGGTCGTCGAAGGCGATGAGCCCATCAACGCCCCCGCATTTGCCATCCACTCCGAGATCCACAAGGCCCGACCAGACGTGAACGCTGCGTGCCACGCTCACAGCGTCGCGGGAATGGCCTTCTCGTGCTTCGGCCGCGAGTTGGAAATGATCACGCAGGACGCGCTGCGATTCTATAAGAGCCATGGTGTCTACCGGGACTTCAAGGGGGTGGTGCTAGACCAGGAGGAGGGCCAGCGGATTGTGGATGCTTTGGGTCGAGGAAAGGCGGTGATCCTGCAGAATCATGGCCTGTTGACGGTGGGGGCTAGCATCGATGAAGCGGCATTCTGGTTCATCAGTCTGGATAAGACCTGCCGGGCGCAGCTCTTGGCCGATGCTGCAGCTGCAGCGGGGTACAAAAAGATCATCAGGGACGAGGAAGAGGCTGCTTATGCGGCCTTGCAGGTCGGCGGACCGGAAAAGGGATGGCTGGCCTTTCAGCCGTACTATGACGAGCAGGTTGCGAAGACCAAGGGTGAATTCCTTCTTTGACGCGGTGCGCGGTCATGGTTCTGGTTTGGGGATGGCTGGCAATCAGGTGCAAGCTAATATGACAATCGTGCCAATTTGGACAGGCCAACTTTTAGAACCTGTGATAACAGCAAGTGGTCTTGCGGAGGTCGAATTTCCGCATTGACAGCTTTCGATAGTGCGCGAATTCAACTTTCAGTTGTTCCCGTTGATCAGCTCATAACACTGACATGTGGCTGGATCTTCTCCAACAGTTCTGTC
Organism: Aspergillus saccharolyticus JOP 1030-1; assembly: GCF_003184585.1. NCBI lineage: Eukaryota > Fungi > Ascomycota > Eurotiomycetes > Eurotiales > Aspergillaceae > Aspergillus > Aspergillus saccharolyticus. The sequence continues at coordinate 119,546 of NW_020290649.1, read as the reverse complement.
AATGACGGGATGGCCTATACCGCGGAACTATTGTGAACGTCGGGGGCTATTCCGTGGGACCCTGTGCTGAATCCTGGGCAAGCTGATTGGAAATGTCGATAAAGTATATATGAAGTCGTATGCTGATCCGAGCAATGGTCCCTTCTTCAAGACTTGCGCGTAGCGCGAGCTTGATTTTCCGACGTCATAATTGAGCCTGGGTCCATGAAAATTGGTAAGGTTCGGATCCGAGAACGGTATACCGTTGGGTCGCCCCCAACTTTTGAGTCTGAAAATCTTCACGAGAGGTTTCATTGTAGAGCCAAGTGATCGCCGTCCACGAGTCAATGCCGAAGAATCTCCATTGAGGCAGAAAAAAGTATGATCGACAAGGCAGTAGAACGCCCCACTCGCAGGATGAACTGTTACCGAATACGGAAAGACTGAATAATCAGCATCTGGTGACGCAGCAATGCAGCCTGGAATTTCTACACAGTACATCGTGAGGTCCCGTAACTCGCCAAGTACTGTGCCATAGGCAGCGCGATCTTGTTGTATCTAATTCAAGCAATCGAAGGGGGACTTCCGTGGCGGAAGTTCAATTTGTCAAGCTCCTCGCAAGCCAGACCAGAGGGACCGAATGCAAAACTGATCAGCAGGGTACTGATACACTTCTGTGGCTTTGGTGTTGCAGCATGGGCTATTACAACACACTCTGATCCTGAAACTCATGTTTGAGGCTAGGTCTCGCGGCTTGTGCGTTCTTGGTGTAAATGTGTAATTTGGGAGATGAAATTGGCCACTTTGAGGCTTACTACGACCCGCTCATTGCCCTGGTAAGTGCAGGGGTCACGCAGGGACGAGAGTAGGCATGTGCTGAGACCGTTCGTCCAACACGTCCGCCACCCAGGCGGCTGATGATCCCACCGGATAGGCGGACGGGTAGGAACAGTCTTCCACCTTGTAGGTGCCAACCTACAGCAGGACTCAGCAGTGTGGCTTTATTTTCATGGTTCGAGTGCTCCCGCTGGGTCGATAAAGCTTATCGTGATGGTTCTCGGGACGCTCAAAGTCTGAAGTTGCCGGATGCCTGCCAGACGCCGGCTGGGTAGCTGAAAGCTTCTCATTTGACCAGACTCGAGAGATGTGAGAAAACATTTTGGCCACAAGCAACGTGTCAGCTGAAATGCAAGGCCAGGCCTTCGGAAATTCGGATTCGCACTATTTCGCAGGGCTAGACGATCATTGCGTTGAAAACTTTAATGCGGGTTGGCCGTGTATCTTATCATTTTGATAAGGTTCTGATCGGTAACCCGATTCAGACTCCATCTTTAGCCCCTTCAGGCAGGATGGAACAATTCTAGGAGTCTCTCGTCGCTGTGTCTGTCTATGAGCAATGACCATGTGTGTAGCATACTTTGAGGAAGGATTTGTTGACAAGGTGCGGCAGCCTTGTTGTTGATGGATAAGCGTTCCTTGCTTCGACACCAGGATGTCTCGGAATCTGGTTTCGTGCTTTATTGTTAGTGTGCTCGAGGAATCTTAGCTTGAATGAGATCTCTGCTGTCAAGGCTGAAAGGGTATATGGAGTGCATGTAACATGATGCAGGAACGAGTGCTGCATACCACGGAACTGGCAGCTCAATTGCCGATGGCAAATGGAGCGTCAGCAATAGGAGGTACTCCAGACTGCAAGTGTATTCAGGTAACATCCATGATAGTATGAGTAGCGGAGTAGCTTTTCACCACCTGCTTGGGCGGAAATGAAAGAGTAGTAGACAGTACGGAGTACCGACTACCGAGGAGAATCTTGGAGGCGGGGCAACCCAACCTTTTTTTCCCTTGACCGAATGCGCCATCTGTCTCGAGCGCCACCAAAATCGGTTAATTGAGGAGACACCACGAGCTCCATCCTGAATGTGGAGCACGATTTCTTCCCCCCGGCTCCCATCACATCGGATTTCGCATCCACCATTTTGCGTCCAACAGTCCTCGACTCTTCCTGGACGAACCCCCTTACGAAGTGACAACAGGGTCCAACGCCTCTCTTGCTCCCTTGCTCCGAATCCACTGTCACTGTCCGCCAAATTCGGGTCAATTCCTGTCTATGGATGATTAGACTTTAGCACCCTGGTTCAAGTCGATCATCTAGACTTGGGCCAACGTTTAATGGCTCACCCGTCAAAAGCATTAGATCACTTCTGCCGGCCTGTGGAGTACGATGTGAACGACGGTTCGAAGGCTCTGCCTATCGTTGTCCAGTGCACACTGTGAAACCCCCGTCGATTCTCACTACGAGAGACCCCCCTTCTGGCCATTGCAGGGCCAAACTACCCCATGATGGAGTCAGGTCCACTAGCTTTATTGGTGGCCATTGATCCGTTTCTTGGCTTTGCTAGGATCGATCTGAAATTGGGTGCTCTAAAGCCAAAGTCAAAATGTCAAAGTGGGTTGGCTGCGGGCAATTCATGGTCGGAGAAAGGGACCAGGACCTGATACGACGGCAGTTCTGAAGCTGGGAGTGGAACCTCATGCCGCGCTATATTATCCCCTGTCTCTCCCATCATCGCTTCTGCCAACCCGCAAGTGGCATTCATGACTCCAGCCCAGTAGGCCATCGCGACGGTCTCTTGCTCCACATCAGCCTCTCAGTGAAATCGGATTGTGATTATGGCCAATGTGATCAACAACTACGTGTCCGGGGTTGCTGGTGGTTATGCTTGAATCTCAACTGAATGATCGCGTGCCTGAACAATACTTCGCTCCGTCCTATCATCCCAACAACTAAACCCCTGCTTGCATCGTCCTCGTCTTAATCAACTAGTGCTACTATGCGCATTCCACCTGCCAGTGTCCTGGCGACATGGCCTACTCCTAACTATGTCGACCCTGTGACTCGTGGCAACTACGTGCTTATCGTCAGTGTTGTCCTCCTCAGCGTGGCATTTGTCGTGACCTGCCTTCGCCTTTATACACGTTTGAGAATAACGTGCACTTTCGGTATGGATGATGTCCTCATCATCTGGGCCCTTGTGAGTCTAAGAGTGGCAGCCATCTACACCTCGGCCAACTATTGACGGTATTCAGGCTTTCGCAATCGGCATGTGTGCTGTCACATCCATTGCCACTGAAAATTACGGTTGGACTCGACACCTTTGGGACATTCCCCCTTCCTTGTTGCCAGCTGTCAGCAAGCTCAACCTCGCATTCCAAATTCTCTTCTCCCTGTCGTCCAGCATCACCAAACTTTCTCTACTGTGGTTCTGCAAGCGTCTTCTTGGGGCTGGGAGTAAAGGTTTATATTCCTCCTACAACATCGTGCTGATCATCGGCATGGTCATTGTGGCTATTTGCTGCCTTCTTTTTCTCTTTATCTCTATCTTCCAGTGCTCGTGAGTACACCCCATCATCAGCTCTGATCATGATCCGGCAGCGAATAAATGCTGATCAATCAGACCTATTCACGCATATTGGGATGTGGAACCTAGCTACCCTTACCATTGCATCAACGACGGTGCCGCTGTCTTCTCGGCCAGTGTTGTCAATATTTTCACTGATTTTCTCACGACTGTGCTGCCCATGCCTTTAATTTGGAACCTGAAGCTGCCTGCGCGACAACGGGTTGCCGTGATTTCGATCTTCGGACTGGGTATTGTGGTCAATGTTGCCGGCTCGATTCGGACAGTTTACGTCTGGAAGAGCATGGTGGCCTCATATGATACCACCTGGGTGGGCTGGCCAGTTCTTCTCGCTGCTTCGATAGAGATCAGTATGGGCTTGGTAAGCTACCACATCTCTGCGCTCGAACAGTCTTGTCTGACTTGCTCTAGATTTGCGCTTCTGCGCCTGCACTCAGGCCCCTTATCACCTTTTTCTTGCCTCGCCTCCTACAATCCAGTCGTCGCTATGCCTCTTCCTATGGTCCCAAGAGCTTTCCACGGAAGGGATGGTCATCAAGCGGGCCGACCAAAAATTCTAGAATTGAAGATCGGCAATATGGCTACCAGGGGGACACTAACGTTGATCGTTTGGAGGTTCTCCGGACAGTGGAGATGGAGACCTGGTCTGAGATAAAGAAGCCTGGAGCTGCCCACATGAATCATCCTCCAGCATTCTCGAACCATATGCGGGTTGCAACACCTACGCATCATGTTGAATTGAAGAACCACGGTGTGGTTTACACGTCGCCTGGTAGCGACCAATCTACAGTTTCCCTCACGCGGGACTCACATTCACACAGCGACCGGTCGATGACCGATGATAAGAACTTTTTCTAGTGCTTTTATGATTCATTTTTCTATACTGTCATACAACAACCCAATTTTTTTTTTTTTTTTTTTTTTAAGATGATAATGTTTTACGATGGTAATCGTGTTCAACACAAGTACGCATCATTTGGGCCACAGCGCTGTGCACTTCTGACAGGCCTCACTTCTTCTTCGCTCGACAGTGAGTTGTATCTACTTTCTGTTTGCAAATGTAGTTTAACACAGTCAAATTCTGCGCTCCTACTGACGTTGACAAGAATGATGCCTTCAAATTACTTGCAGCTAGCGAAGTAGTCGCGGTGGGTCGGTCGATGGAGACAGCTCCGCAATCGGACTCCACACTCCCCACTTCATTGACTTGACTCGGGCTCAGCTTGGATGCCGGAGTGACCTGACCAAGTCGCCATCGCATAGACTACCCTCTTCAGGCTAGTCGGACACTTTCTCCTACAGTAACAACTCGTGCTTGAAGTTCCATCGAAATGACAGAGTTCACGCGTAAACCTGAGACTACCGAGTAACTAATGCAGGCACTGGACGCACTTACACGGGATCCTTCTATTAAAACCCTGCTTATAAGTTGCTTCTCAAACTCTTGGATTCGCCCTCCCCTCCGACATCCCCCCGTGGCCTGTCTCAGCATCCGTATGTAGGCACGGTAATTCAATCAGGGCACGATCTTGGCAAAGTCTACAAAGACATTAACAGGGATGCATGCATGCATGAAACTCCACTACATCGCCCTGAACGAAAAGAACAATCTAGACTTCCTCGTGGACTCCGATACAGTTAATAAAATGCTTGGCGGGTCTGTGGCATAAATTGGACAATGCCAGTATCTCGGCACTGTCGCGGGGCTCGTGATGTTGTTGATGGGTCCAATACGGAGTACTCGCCAAGGACTTGGTGCATGGCTAGTAAGTGTGGTTACGTGTTGGAAGAATTCTTTGGATGTATGTTGGTGATTTTGAGTCATTGGGCTGGGGGTCTTGAACTGCTTTTGCTGACTGCAGTGTGATGGATTTTGAATTTATATAGAATCTTCGTGTAATTCTAGATGGATAGACAATGATTCGTTTCATGGAGCACGCACACGTATAACGGTATTTTATGTACAAAGTACTCCGTGAAGTACTCCGTAGCGGACAGGACATTCATGATCAAATGTGATGGAGGAGAATTCTGTGGCCGTAAAAGCATTTGCGGCATTTGGGCAAGCCACACCTCACGAGTTCGTTCGATGGCAGACTCGGAATGAATTTCGTATGTCCTCTGTCGATATTTTAACAATTCTTACCATGTAGACCAAAAACCCAGCCGGGGTAGCCATTTACTAGCAATGGTCGGTCTTTTTATGCCAGTATCTTTGTCCTGACAATCTATCTGATCACGACCTAAGTGAATATGTAAACTGTTTTGAACGTTGCAGACCTAGACAAGTCAACCATTCCGATCTAGAGGAGCATTGCCAGTGAGAAATAGCATCAGCCACTATGCGGAGACTGCAATGCTCCCAATAGTCACGGCTCACAGGTAACGTGTCCATCTTGTCTTCTCTCGTCTTGCTGCACTCGTCTTAGATGAGTCCTCATCTCATCTACTCTGCCGCTGAGCATGCTGTAGACTGCCGATTTCCACCACGCGACAACTCCAGCACTGGTACCGTTGTGCTCTGCGCAGCGCCAATATGTTATTGAAAACGGCGTCGACATCCATCGACAGATGCGAGAGCTTCAATGCCGCTTGTGCGATGTTGTGTGAAATTCTTCTTGGTGGCCGAGCATACAATTATTGTTAATCCGGCATCGGCTTTCTGCGATCGCGTCCACTTCAGGACGCCTCTCGGTACGGCCTATTGCTGGTTAGTTGTGGGGTCGCGCTCATCGCAAGAATTTTCGAGTTGTCTCGTCCTGCGATGGCATTTGGTCGTCATGATTGAGGAGTTTGCCTGTTTTCAATGATCCAGCGGTAAGCCAATGTCGTCAATCATTCAAGCGTTGAGGCCCGGTCGGAGCGTCCTACTAGCTACCTACTAGTAGTAGTAGATGGGTCTTGCAGCCGACTCATTGGTTTTCAGACCACAATTGACGCAACCCATTGCCACCCAGTATCCGCGTCAGCCACCTTGGATGTAATTCGTTCTATCTTTCTGGCGAGACAGTTTAGATGATTGCAAAGCTCGCATCACAGTTGAGATTGTTGATTACCTTGTGGGAGAAATATTTCCTTATCGTGACTGCCAAGCCGATCGATAAGAAGGTTAATCCGGGGAATTGGAAGCCATTTTCTTCGTCACTGCTTCTGTCACCGCTGCGTTTCTGAAGTTTCATGTGAGGGTCAAGGGAAAGTCGATCCGGAGGGAGCACAATCTGGGCAGCCATCGGTCCGAATGATGAGCAAATGGATAATCGATGCTACTAATAGTCAATTGATCAGGACTGATTGCGACTCTTCCATTTATCGGCGCCCTGTGCTGTATCGCCGAGCAGGGAGGGATACAAGGTGATGATTGGTTCAAATCGCCGAGGGGAGCTCTTGTGCGCGGGGCAGCTTCCGCCAGAGCTTCTTCTCCCTTCGCACCGAGGCTGGTATTTAACCAGCTGCGCCGCCATCTGGGGGGGGGGGGTATTTGTTTCTGTCTCCAAATACCAATCATCCTCACTTTCAATTGCAACCTCATATCTGACTTTCTCGGGTAGTTTGTCGAAATTGACCGGTTGAGTGATTGATCGTATTTCCCCCTCTCCCCTCAATTCCTTATCTGTCGTCATCGCGTTATCATCGCTCCCTCTCCACATTCGTCTCTTTATCCTTGCTGTGCCTGGCACAAGGGGTACTTCCGTTCATCACCTCATCACTCACAGAACAATTCTCCTGTAATTCACAATGGCAGCTGTCTTCCGCTCCAGCCTCAAGCTTCGCTCGACGACGCGCCTGTCGGCCGTTCGCTCCCTGAGCACCACTGCTCACTTGCGGGCTGCTGAGAAGCCCTTCTTCCCCGATGAGCCCTCGGCCCCGAGATTGGCCACTGCCATTCCCGGCCCCAACAACAAGGCTGCTGCTGAGAAGCTCGACAAGGTCTTCGATGTGCGCAGCTTGAACATGCTGGCCGACTACTACAAGTCTACTGGAAACTAGTATGCCTAACCGTTTCCCCCAGACCTGCTGGAAACCATGAATTAGTTGCTAACGTTTGACCTCAGCATCGCCGATCTTGACGGCAACGTCCTTCTGGATGTGTATGTTTTACCCACACCCCCCTGAAGCTAAATCACAACTAACGCGATATTCGACGATAGCTACGCTCAGATTGCCTCCATTCCTGTTGGATACAACAACCCTCACCTCCGCAAGGTGGCTGGGTCTCCCGAGATGGTCAATGCCTTGATCAACCGACCGGCTCTGGGTAACTTCCCCTCTCACGACTGGGCCGACATCCTGAACGCTGGTATTCTCAAGGTTGCCCCCAAGGGTCTCAACCAGGTCTTCACTGCATTGGCTGGTTCCGACGCCAATGAGACCGCTTACAAGGCCGCTTTCATGTACTACCGTCAGCGCGAGCGTGGTGGCCCTGAGAAGGAGTTCACCGAGGAGGAGCTGCAGACTACCATGACCAACCAGTCCCCCGGATCTCCTCAGCTCTCAATCATGTCCTTCAAGTCCGCTTTCCATGGCCGCCTCTTTGGCAGTCTGTCCACTACCCGCAGCAAGCCTATCCACAAGCTTGATATCCCTGCCTTTGACTGGCCCCAGGCTCCCTTCCCCTCGCTCAAGTATCCCTTGGAGGAGCACGCCGCGGAGAACGCACAGGAAGAGCAGCGCTGCTTGCAGGAGGTCGAGCGCCTGATCAAGGAGTTCCACAACCCTGTTGCGGCCGTGGTGGTCGAGCCCATCCAGTCCGAGGGTGGTGACAACCATGCTTCTCCTGCTTTCTTCCAGGGACTCCGTGATATCACTAAGCGCCACAATGTCTTGTTCATCGTTGATGAGGTGCAGACTGGTGTGGGCGCCACTGGAAAGTTCTGGGCCCATGACCACTGGAACCTGACTACTCCCCCTGACATGGTGACTTTCTCCAAGAAGGCTCAGACCGCCGGTTACTACTACGGAAACCCGGCTCTGCGTCCCAACAAGCCTTACCGTCAGTTCAACACCTGGATGGGTGACCCGGCCCGCGCCCTCATCTTCCGCGGTATCACCGAGGAGATCGAGCGCCTGAACCTGGTTGAGAACACTGCTATCACCGGTGACTACCTTTTCGCTGGTCTCGAACGCCTGGCCAAGCAGTACCCCGAACACCTGCAAAACCTCCGTGGTAAGGGCCAGGGTACCTTCATCGCATGGGACTCCCCCAAGCGTGATGAGTTCCTGGCCAAGGCCAAGCACGTTGGTGTCAACATCGGCGGCAGTGGTCAGAACGCCGTCCGCCTGAGGCCCATGTTGATCTTCCAGAAGCACCATGGTAAGTTATTCGATGTTCCCCGACACAAGTATGATGGTTAGAAACTAACACTGTGCAGCTGATATCCTTCTGGAGAGCGTCGAGAAGATCATCAAGCAGTTGTAAAGCGGCTTGATTTTCCTTTCACAACTTCTATATTTGATCCCTCTTTGATTCGAAATTGGCGTTCACTGGTACATTGGGTGGGTTGGCATGATATAGGTTTCATTTCTTGGGTTTTACTTCAGCCGAGATTAGCAGCGTACGAAAAGAATGAGTTGATGTCTTAAACGTTATGTTAGCATCGGAAGATAGCAAATGAATGCCATCAAGAAGGTATTGTTAAATATTCGTCTAATCGGGTATCGAGTATGGTTCCGGGCCGGGTTCGACCTTCCACCCAGGCGGTCCTTGGGAAGTAAGAAAGACGAGCAATTCAAAGCAAAGTAAGAAGAAAGCAAAGGGTCAAGCAACCATGAGTCCCGGAATTGCATACAGCACGAGAGCGCGAACAACCTAACCAAAACTCCAGTATTGTGCCAAGGCGCAAGAAAGTAAAAAAGAAAATCCGCCACCTCTTCCAGCCACATTGTTCAACCATGCCGCGCGCCTTGATCAATCAGCAACTGTTGCAACGCGATATCCTCCTTACGCTTCCTCTTCCCCAGTGCTACCATCCCTCCTGTAAAGAAGAAAACAAGTCAGCCTTCCTCTGCTGCAGATCAGGTGTAATGACTCAAACTTACGGGATATATTTGATTCCCGAGTCCTCCAAACTGGAAATAATCTCATCGGGAAGCTTTTTTTTTAAAGGAAAACCAGAATTAGTTCCAAGCCGGTGTCGTCACTTGCAAGGGGATGTGGCGTCCAACACTCACCGATCCAGTCACTTTCACGGCATATGTTCCCGGCACATAGCTATCCAGTCGCTGCCACCGCGCCACCCAGCTGGTGGTGGGATCCCGGAGTGTGAGCAGCCCCTCGAAGACCTGAGATGTGCATTCTTGAATCGCGTCGTTGTTGCCACGGAGGCCGAGGACGTTGTCGCAGTTGGGGCAGCCTTCGCGCATGAATTTCTGGATCCGGGAAGAAGTCAGCTAGTTAGTGATTAAGATGCTTTATGCTTTGCGTGGTTGTGCGTAGGAGGGGAAGCCAGGGGGAAAGGGCTCTGGTTGTGGTAGGAAGAGGGTGGATGGGTGAGGAACTCACACTGTGGAGTTGGACGAGAGAGCAGACCATGCAGGCGCGGAGAGTGCGCTGCTGGCTGGGGGCGACGTAGTAGGACATTTCGGCGGACGGTGTTCAGAGAGCGTTGTGGGATTGGGTTTGAGAGGTGCTATGGGTTTGTGTTTGCGAAGGTATAGGTTCCTGCTGGAGGAGGACTCCTGCCGGAGGGTCGTCCTTTGTGTTTTTCTCTCTTTCTTTGTTGCAGACGAAGAGCGGAGAGGGTGGGATTAGCTGGACTGGAACTGAAAGCTGGAACTGTCTGTGAATAGAGCCGCGACAAGCTTAGATTGCGTTTGCTGGGAAATAATGCAATTGAAAGTAAGAGAATTGTATGGATGTATGGATGTATGAATAAATGAATGGATGAATGAATGAATCGAATGGAATCGGACCGCAAGAGGTGCCAAGACCGGAGAAAACGGGCAGTCCATTGAATTGAAATCATCGGAGCACTTTTCCTCCATCTCGCCATCTGCACCAACTGACTGATTGAACGGCTTTGCAGGTAATTAACAGATAACCTCCAGCTGTGAACTTCTTTCCTCAATCTGGGTTCTTATTCCACTTTCTTATTTTCTGAACCCGGGGTGTCCTGCGTGGGACTTATTATTACTCACGGCATTATCATCAAATCTACTCCGTCCTTCTCCCCGCCTCTCCCTTGACAATTAATTTGTTCCCGCGTGCTCACCTGCCGGAAACCTTTCTCCCTCCATTCGTCCCATTCTTACACAATCTCATTCAATCTCCACTCACTTCTTTCTCTTCCCTCAATACTCTTATTTTGTTATAGAGATGGCCTCCTCCGATCTTGAGGCCGCCACTGCGCTGAAGGCCCAGGGCAACAAGGCATTCGCGCAACATGAATGGCCCGCCGCCATCGACTTCTATACCCAAGCGATAGAGAAGTACGATAAGGAGCCTACCTTCTTCAGCAACCGAGCCCAGGTACGTCGCCTCGATATTGTCAATAGTCTCATCCATTCTGGCCCGGTCTTCTTATCCGCTGTAGCGGTTCGCCCATAGCGGTTCACCTGTATACTGACGTTCTGGCTGGGTGGCGTTGGCGGAGTCTAGGCGCACATCAAACTTGAAGCATATGGATTTGCGATTGCAGATGCCACGAAGGCACTGGAGCTTGACCCCAACTTCATCAAGGTTGGTCAATTCTATCCCGCCTCGGACTGAAAGGCGTGTGCTTGAACTTTTCTGACAAAGTCACTTCGCTATAGGCGTACTGGAGACGAGCCCTTGCGAACAGCGCTATTCTGCATTACAAGGAAGCACTGAAGGACTTCCGGGCTGTGGTAAAGCGGGACCCTGGGAATCGCGATGCGAAACTGAAGCTCGCCGAGTGTGAGAAGCTGGTACGCCGGTTGGAGTTCGAGAAGGCGATCGAGGTTGCCGACCCTCCTTCGGCTTTTGAGAGCTTGGATATCGACTCGATGGTCGTGGATGCCAGCTACGATGGCGTGCGTTTGGAGGGCAATGAGATGACCCAGGAGTTCATCGACGACATGATTGAGCGGTTCAAGAACGGCAAGAAGATTCACCGCAAGTACGTTTTCCAAATAATCAAGGCCGTCAAGGAGATCGTCTACGCCGAGCCTACAATGGTGGAGGTCGGCGTTCCGGAGGGTACTCGCTTGACGGTCTGCGGTGATACGCACGGTAAGGACATAGCGCGGTTTTGTTGCCTTATTCCCCGGTTGAGACTGATGATTCGACAGGACAATACTTCGATCTGCTCGAGATTTTCCGCTTGAACGGCTACCCTAGCGAGACGAATGCCTATCTCTTCAACGGTGACTTCGTGGATCGTGGCTCATGGTCTACTGAGATTGCTCTGCTTCTCTACGCATACAAATGGCTGAGACCCAACCGCATCTTCTTGAACCGCGGTAACCACGAGACGGACGACATGAACAAGGTGTACGGTTTTGAGGGCGAGTGCAAGGCCAAGTACAACGAGACCACTTTCAAGGTCTTCTCGGAGTCATTCTCCGCGTTGCCATTGGCCACGTTGATCGGAAATAAGTATCTTGTCCTTCACGGTGGTCTCTTCTCCGACGACAACACTACCCTCGACGACATCCGCAAGCTGAACCGTCACAACCAGCGCCAGCCGGGTCAGCAAGGATTGATGATGGAGATGCTCTGGACAGACCCGCAGACTCAACCGGGTCGTGGCCCCAGCAAGCGTGGTGTCGGCCTCCAGTTTGGACCCGATGTCACTAAGCGCTTCTGTGAGAAGAACGGGCTGGAGGCGATTATCCGTTCGCACGAGGTTCGCATGGAGGGCTACGAGGTTGAGCACGACGGACGCTGTATCACGGTCTTCTCGGCGCCCAAGTATTGCGATACCACAGAGAACAAGGGTGCTTTCATCAAGATTGGGCCCGAGCTCAAGCTTGAGTACCAGGTTTTTGAGGCAGTTCCTCACCCTGACATCAAGCCGATGGTACGTTGATTCAACCTCCCAAACGCCGATTAGTGAATGCTTACACTCTCACAGGCCTATGCACAGAGCTCTCTTATGTCGATGATGTAAGTCAAGCTCTGCCATGGCGTTGGAGGATGACTTGCACGCGGGGGAAGCCTTGCGGTTCGGAAGCATGACTCCGATTCACACACAGTATACGAGGATCCGGATTACCTCCGGACCCACAGTACGAGGGCGATGTATCTATTGAATGATTTTGATTGATGACGACCTTGAGGACCATTGTTTTGCATAGCGGATTAATCTATCGTTCTGGATTTGAGGGGTATTTCCATCTTCTCTTTACTTTTCTTTTCTCTTTTTTTTTTCTTTTATACCTATTGCGCTTTTGCCCAGCATGTGCAGGTTATAGCGGCGTTGGATTGGCGACTCAGTCATGTTGCTTTATCTGCATGTGTGGTTTTATTTTCTCTTTCTTTACTTTGGATGGGTTATAGCAAATGTCCCTCTTACCTTCTAGACAGACGAATAGACCGCAATTAGATTGAATGTCGATAACATAGCTTCAATAGTTCATACTATTCATATTGGCTGCGGCGCGGAGGCATTTCCGACCGCGGCAACCCCGCGATTCTGCCCGCTCAGTTGCTTCTGCCCCTCCGTCATTCCTCTCTCTCTTCAGGTCATTTTCCTTTTCTCCTTCAACTTCTCCTTTGTGTAATCAGCAGAATTCTCCCCAAAATTCCTCCCCTCTCACTATCTCACAATGGAATACGACCCTCAAACCCGTATGTTTTCTGTCCGGTGTTCTCTGACGGTGTTCGACTGACCCCGTCGTTCCCTTCTGCCAGCGCAGTATCTCACTTCCGATCAGTCCAGCTTCGCCTCTGTCTCAGCTCGTGACCGCTGGCCGGTTATCCTGGTAAACCAACAGTCTCTACTTCGTACCATTGACAATTGGTGCTGACGAGAGCACAGACCGGGGCCATAGACGATTTGCACCGTAGCGTCGGCCAAACAACAGACGAGGAGAAGCGCAAAGAAGGGAAGGAAATCACCGAGAAGCTAGCAGCTCTCAAGTATGAGTTGCAGCACAACAGACAATTGACGTGAGATTGTCCCTATGCCACTCAATGTGCCAACCCATCTAACGCAATCAATGCTCAACAGGCCCCTTCCCGACGATGGCCAACCTGATATCGCAGACTACAACAAAGAACTAGAGGAACGAGGAAATCCGGTCTGGCATAATGTCTCGTGGCTTTATTCAGAATGCTACCTCTGTGCGTATGGCTGAGAACGATAGTCGCTTGTTAGTGCTGACGCAATAATCAGACAGACGGTTGAGCACGCTTTTCTCACTCTCTAAGCACTGGAAAGGCTATGATGTCTTTGCCCGCCAGAAGCTCTCCACCTTCAAGTCATCCCGCCCGGCGGTTCTCGAGCTGGCCGCCAGATACAAGGAGTTGGCGACGGAAGCCGAGAAGGGCAACGAGGGTCGCAGCCCCGAGCAGGTCGAGCAGGCCGAGCGGGTGCTGTTCTCGGAGATGTGCGAGATCTGCCTCTGGGGCAATGCCACCGACCTTTCCCTCCTGACCTCCCTGACCTACGAAGACATCCAGAAGCTGCAGGGATCCAAGGCGCGCAAGGCCGCTGAGGAGAACATCCTCGTCAACGATCTCGATGCCGCCTTCGACGTGCTCCAGCAGGCCCGGCGCGAGCGGAAGAACCAGGAGCGTCGTGTCGACATCGTCCTTGACAACTCCGGCTTCGAGCTGTTCGTCGACCTCATCCTCGCCGGGTACCTCCTCTCTGCCGGCTTGGCCACCACCGTCGTCCTCCACCCGAAAGTGATCCCCTGGTTCGTGTCCGACGTCACGCCCCCCGACTTCATGGCCCTCATCAACGCCCTCTCCGACGCCCAGGGCTTTTTTACAGCCCCCGACGAATCCGGTCGCAAGCACGACCCGCTGTCCGACAAGGAGTTGTCCGAGGTGACCTTCCTCTTCGACCACTGGAGCCACCTCCACGCCGAAGGCAAGCTCATCATTCGTCCGCACACCTTCTGGACCCTTCCCGGCGGATACTGGCGCATGCCCTACCTCGCCCAGGATCTCTACGACGATCTCAAGCAAAGCGAACTCGTCCTGTTTAAGGGGGATCTCAACTACCGCAAGTTGACCAACGATGTGAGTTTTCGGCGCTGCTTGTTATTCAGCCCCCTATGCCCATTTCGCCCTCCCGCCTGGGATATGAGCAACAAGCATTCTAACATCTCGAATCAAGTCTATCTGGGACCCGACCACCCCCTTCACCACAGCCATTGGTCCCCTTGGTCGTCCCGACTCCGGTATCCGCGTCATGGCTTTCCGCACCTGCAAGGCCGACGTGGTGGTCGGTCTCCCTGCCGGCGTCGACGAGAAGCTTCGCGCCCTGCCTGATGGTGGGGGCTCCGAGGCCCGCAAGTGGGCCTGGAGCGGGAAGTGGGCGGTCGTCTCATTTAGTGATGGCAAGCAAGGCTCGAAATGAGTTTGTTCGTTGTGCTGTTCTAATACGAGGGATGGACGGGTGGTGGGTGCATGGATGCGGGAGGGGATGCATAGATAGACAGACACCACCACAAATATATTCTCTAGATCTGAATGGCCAAGATACAGATACTCTGTGCTGATTTTGCAATGGGGCATTATAGAAATGAATGGTCACATCGATGATTAGGTTGCACGTAAATGCTTGAGAGAGTACAATACGCCAAGGAAAATAAAAATGGCGGAGGATTTGGTGCGTAGAGGAGGACACATCCACCGGTGAGTTTTGGATGTTTTGGGGGTATAGTAATGAGTAATGTCAATGGGCAAGGTAGGAAGGAAACCATCCGGAAACACAGGGAAAGTAGAGATTACATCGCACATACATACAGTTATTCAGGATCCACGGGGGAGCAACATAGCAACGGCCTCCCCCCCTCCCCTTTGCCCGAACGAGAGAACCATTAGGGGAATCGCAACAAATAAATGAAAAGAAAGAACGAAAGAAAAGGCCATGGGTAGCCAAAACCAGCAAACGAAAGCAAACAAAAGAAGAAAATCAAGGCAAGAAAACGTTTCGAAGCAACACCCAGTCCATTTCCCCTCCATAGCGCCCCTGACAGTAATGTATTCCCCCAATTGTGAATCCCCCTAATAATACCCATTACAACGAAAGCATCGATGACATTAAAAAAGAGACTGGAAGAGAAACAAAAATGAATGGGAGTTAAAAAAGATTTAGATCTCATGCTAGGTTCCCACCGCAACCATCGGAAGGAAACAAGACTGGATGCGTGGTGGGAATGAGGTTTCGTGATTAGGGATGATGTGGTATCAGGTTGCTTGGTTTAGGCTTCGAGGGCTGACAACGGCTGACTCGTGTACACTCGGATGTTCTCCTTGCCTTGCTCTTTTGATTTGCGAGATTCATCCTTGCGCTGCTTGAGACGCGCCTGGGCTGAAAGTTTGCGGTCCAGGGGGATGGAGTCCCGGTGAACGGCGGCTAGGGTTTGTTTGCGCTTTGAGTTTCGGTCGAGGTTGTGTGCATGAGATTCGGTGACGCCAGAGATGGCGTCGAGGCCGTATTTGGAGGGGCGGTGGATGCGGAGACGATCGTTCGTGGCGGTGGTTGTCGTGCGGATTTGATGGCTGTCATCGAGGTTCTGGGCTAAATGGTGGGCGAGAGATGTGATGGTGGACTTGCTGGGCGGTGGGTGGGTGTTTCGGTAGCTGTCGGTATTGTATTTGTGCTTTGGACGTGAACGTGCGGCGGCATCGAGAGGCGGGTACTCCGGAGGTGAGGATGGAGGCACGGCAGCTCCATTGCCAGGGCGGTAGCGTGAATGCGGCGCTAGGCGGGTTTCCCCTCCTAAGAAGGCCACTTGGTCTTCATCGCTGATCCCCATGGCTCTCATGGCGCGTTTCAGGTCGAGATCGCCTGCTGTATACCTCGAAGACGGGTATGACCGTCGTTCTTTGGCCCGCGGACTCGGACTCGGTGGCTCGTCGAGCTCGACTGTCTCTTCCAGCGCTTCTTTTTCCGGGCTAGCTTGTGCGCCAAAGTCATAGACGTGAACTCCTGTGTGGTCTTTCCCAGGGCTTTCAGAGTGACGAACGCGGCTTTGCAACTGCGGTAGACGTTCAATAGCTGTAAGTTTAATCCTGAGCTGGTCGACCTGCTCCTGCATCCGACGGCGCTCCTCACTGAAGGACTCCTTGAGTTCCTCCTCGTGCTGGCGGTGCTGTTGAGAAGCAGACTTCAGGCGCTCGCGATATTCTTGGATTCGTGTTTCCAATTTGACCTCGCGCTGTTTCAATTTTGCTTCCTTCTCTTTGCGACGTCCTTCGTACTTGCTCATCTCCTGCTTCACCCGGGCGAGCGTCTGCTTCAATGAGGCGTTCTCCTTTTGCAGCTCTGAGGCCTTGTGCTCCGATGTTCGCGCTAGATCCTTCAATTTGTTGAATTCCTCCTGCTGACGCTTCATCTCCTCGATTTTAGCATTCGCTTGATCCAGAGCCTGCTGGATCTTATTGACGCTTTCGTTCTTCTGCTCAGAAGGACTGGCGATCCCGGAAGTATCAGCAGCATCAGCGACTTCTTGACCCACGACGCCATGACGTTCCAAAGTTTTGCGCAGTGAATAGACTCGGTGTTTGTATTGCAACGCTAATGCAGTTTGCTTCGTGAGCTCTTGCACTAGTTTTTCCTTGTCCGCGTTGGCACTTTCTCCAACCATGGTGGAGGCCAGGTGAGTGACATGACGTTCCATCTCCGCAACCTTGATCTCCTCCTCTCTCAGCTTCTCAGCCAACCGAGAAGCCTCCTCATCCTTCTTCTTGGCGTAGGTTTTGGCCGCCGAACGGTACTGGATCAGCTTTTTGATTTCCCAGGTGGTTTTGTTCCGATAGTTATCATATTCCGCCTTCCAGTATTTCCCGGACTGCGACCGCGGCTCATCGAGATTGATAGTGTCGTCGTTGTCATCCTCTTCCGACTGCGCCATCTTGTGTTGCATCCCGGTTGAAGAGGTGGAGTCGACGAAAACGTCCGTGCCCTTTTCGGACCCTTCGCGTGAGTCCAACAAAGCTTGGGTGAGTTTGCTTCTTGGTTTCGATGCCGAGGAGCCCGCAGACCATTGGCTACTAAAACTATTGGAAATATTTGCCGGTGTCTTGATGTACTTTGCAGATAGGTCGTCACGTTGGCGTTCGTTGTCCACCACACTTTCGCCGAAAGAAACAGTCTTGCGCCGGTTGGAGACAGTTCCGGGTGTCATGAGGATGCTTTTGGTGGGAGAGGCCATCGCGTTCACAGCTAGATCCAGGTCGGCTTTGGTGGCCCGAGGCACATCTCTTGCGTCCTGGGTAGGTTTCAAAACAACATTCTCGGTGAGTCGTTGATTGGCTACAGCGATCTTTGTTTTCGCTGCGCGGTTGCCGGTATCTTCGTCGTCGACGTCGTCCGCAGCAGCAGGTGTACCAAACAAGGCACTCTTGAAGGCGCGAATCGCAAAGACGGGACCGGGCGTCTCTGGTGGCTCGAGAACCTTAGAGTTGTCTAGGTTGTCTAGGACAAGGAAACAAGGAAAGGAGAGAACAAGTCAGCCCGCGGCGACCGCGCTTTGCATATAGTCAGGTGAGAATGGCTAGCATTATTGGGTTGTGCGGATTTTGGGGGTTGGGGGGGGAGGGGGGGAGTGGGTAGGGTGCGTGAGGGAGTTGGGCGGCGCGCGTGCACCGGCGCAAGGCGAGGCAGCGATAGTATAGAAACAAACGTACCTGCGACTTGCTCTTCCTGGCCTCTGATCCACCCCAACATATCGAATGCAGAATAATCATAAGCGACAAGACTGGAGAATTTCTGATTTCTTGGAGACTTTTGGAGACTAGAAGAGCAGGTTGGTAGGGGATTGCATGACATGCAGGACAGTCATTGGCGATAGAGAAGACGCTGGGAGGGGCGGCGAGCGGCAGGCGAATTGACGTGGAACGCTGTGCTTTGTTTATCTTTCCTCTTAGTCCCATTGCTTTGCGTCTCCAGCTGCCAGCCCAAAGGCGGTCTGCGGAAAAATAACGGGGCGATCCACAGTCGGGCATTATTTGTATTATTTGTGAAGATATGGTCTTTCCGCCTTTTGTACAAGTACCAACTGGTTGGTTACCGCTCTTTAAGCAGACAAGACCATTTCTCTCTATTCTTTCTCTCCTGCATCCCGCTTTTCCTCTTCTTCACCTTCTCTTCTCACTTCACATACTTCATACTCCCCCATTACTTCCCCCCTCCTTCTTACTCTTTCTTTTATTCTCCGAATATGTACTTTTCTGAGCTGTAGAGGGCTGCAGCTTCGGCTGCATCTTTGTCACTATTCTCCCTGTGGCAAAGGCCAATTCTATCTGGGTGCAATCATTAAACTCCACACACCGCCCCAACCCCCCTCCCCCCCCGCCCCGCTATGCCTCATAAACAGAAGAAGAATTTCAACAATGCCCCCAAGATTGGCTCTCCTCGAGCGGAGAGGAAAAAGCTCTCCCCAGATGCCTCGGCCTTTGCGCCCATAGTAGCCCCCACCAATTACCAGGAGATTCACCAGAACGAAGTGGAAGCTCTGCGCTCCATCTATGGCGATGATTTCGAAGAAGTTGCCCATAGGCGCTCCGCCTGGCAGGTATGCTCGACCAATGCCTCGGTCGATTGCTGAGTGAGAGAACAAACTGACTTGCGGCGATGCAGCAATCTTCCGAGCTCGTTTTTAAGCTTCATCTCCGCGCGATGTCCAATCCTGATGTACACCTCGAGTTGCTGGTCGAGCTTCCGACCACCTACCCCAAGACCGTACCCAACCTGACGCTGGAGAATGTAGACAACTTGCGCCAAGGGGCTCGATCGAGAATCCAAGATATTGTTCGCACGAAACCCAAGACCCTCCTGGGCTCCGAAATGATCTACGAACTGGCCGTGTCCATCCAGGACGTCCTCGAAGACCTGGCGGAGGCGCAAGCGCAGGACAGAGATCTGCCAAGTCTTGAAGAAGAACGGATGGAGCAGGAAGCTGCGGCCAATCAACGAGCCGAACTCGAGCGACAAGAAGAACTGCGTAAACAGGAGGCGGCTACCGCGGAGGAAGAACGGGCATTGCAGCAGCTGCTCGAGGATAGGCTCAGGGAGCGGACAAAGTTGTCGCGTCGGAAAAGTCGCACGCCTGGGTTGGATCCAAATGGAGACTCGGATGGCGTGACGCAAGTCGCAGGCGCCATCACCTTCGATCCACCCCTCGTCTTGACGGAACCCGGTCAGGATCCGTTGTTCTTCAGAGCCGTGTCCGGAAAGTCACTGTTGAAAAGCCGTCAGTACAAAGAAACATGTACCGTGAGACCCATCCCTTCCGACAACCGCGCTCATGCGCCGCTCTTGGTGCTCAAAGAAATGTCTCTCGATCAAAAGGGCGTGGACCCTCTGACCTTCCGGGAGAAGATGCGGTTGAGCGAGGATAAACTGGAGGGGTTGAAGAAGCTTCGACATCCGAACATTCGAGACTTCATTGGCTTCCAGATTTCTCGGCCAATGAGCTCGCAAGAGAGCTTCTGGAAAGTCTCTGCATTGGTCGAGTACTCAAACAAGGGGACTCTTTCCGAGTTTCTCGATATGGTGGGAACGGTGCCGGTCGAGATGCTCCGCAGCTGGACCTTACAACTTCTGGAGGCACTCGAGTATTACCATCGAAGTGGATTCGTTCATGGAAACATAAGTTGTGGACGCATCTTGCTGTTCAGGAACCCCACCGGCGGAACTATTGTGAAACTACAAGCTAGCATCGAGGAATCTTTGCCTGTTTCCACGGCGGGGAAACGTTCGCTGACTATATCCAAGTCGCCATTCTGGGTGCCGCCGGAGTTGGCTCACGAGGGAGCTCCACCGACCATGAAAACCGATGTATGGGACGTGGGAATCGTCTTTCTGCAGATGGGCTTTGGGATGGATGTTCTCCAGCGGTACACGTCGGCGAATGCGATGATGGGCACGTTAGGTTTAACGGCCCCTCTTCAGGATCTGCTACATGAATTTTTTCGACCTGACCCTAGGAAGCGACCCACAGCGTTCCAACTGCAACCGTCCGAGTTCTTCCGTGTTGATTCACCATTGATTGCTCGAACAAGTGCGTCGAATTCTATTTCTCTCCCGAGGCGTCCACGTCTTGATTCCCTTGGCGCACTGCCGGCGTTCTCACGCTATAACCAAGACTTTGACGAAGCTGGACGACTGGGCAAGGGTGGATTTGGCCAGGTTGTGAAGGCGCGGAATAAGCTGGATGGTCGTTTCTATGCGGTGAAGAAAATATCCCAGAAGTCCACCACTGCCTTGAAAGATACGCTGTCGGAAATCATGCTACTGTCCCGGCTTAATCACCCGTACGTAGTACGCTACTATACCGCGTGGATTGAGGAAGACTATGACTATGTAGATGAAGAAGCTCTTTCTTCGACGGATAGCGATGTCTTTGCTAGTCGAGACTCCGGTGCGTATGACTACAGCACGGGAGGTCTGGACTTTATCAGCTCCAGCGGATACCCCAAAATTCAATTTGGTTCAGACAGTGATGAGGACGACGATGGCACGCTGTCCCACCGGAGGAAGGGAGATACCCCCGATACCTACGAGACAGAAAGTGGCACTGGCCGAGAACTGAGTCGGATTGGGTCAGGTTCGCAGGGCAGACCGGTCCACACAACTCTCTACATACAAATGGAGTACTGTGAGAAACATGTAAGACCTGTCTTGTCAGTCTTCGATTAACTTCCCTGCATACTGATCTTCGATAGACTCTTCGCGATTTGATTCGAAATGGTCTGTATGACGACGTCGATCGGTCATGGCGTCTGTTCCGGCAAATTCTCGACGGCCTCAGCCACATTCATGGTCACGGCATTATCCATCGAGATCTGAAACCGGACAACATCTTCATTGACGTAGCTAACAATCCACGTATTGGAGACTTTGGCCTGGCTACTAGCGGCCAATTCACCACCGCGGTGCGCTCTTCAACAACCGCAGATTTCGAAGGTGATTTCACACGAAGTCTGGGCACAACCTACTACGTCGCACCGGAAATGAAGTCTGGCCTCGCAGAAAATTACAATGAGAAAGTGGATGTAAGTGCAATCTGGTGGATACCAAGCATACAGCCAGCTTTGCTAATGACCGCGTGAAGATGTATTCTCTAGGCGTAATCTTCTTCGAGATGTGCCACCCTCTTCCGACGGGTATGGAACGCGACCAAACACTGCGGGCAATAAGAGAGAAGAACCTTACGCTCCCATCGACATTCCAATATTCGGAGAAGATACTTCAAGGTCGGATTATAAGGTCACTATTGAATCACGATCCAAGTCAACGTCCTTCGGCTTCAGATCTCCTGCGCAGTGGCCAGATCCCTCTTCAAGTCGAAGAAGAGACGTTCAGAAGGGCCATCATGCACTTGTTATCCGATCCCAACTCTCCCGATTACAAGAAGATTCTCTCTGGAATATTCTCCCAGTCCCCAAAGAAATACGAAGACATTGCCTGGGATATGGACTCACGCGGGGCGCCTGCAGCACACGAGCTTCTGGTTCGAGGTCTGGTCAAAGAGCGATTAACTTCGATTTTTCGCCGGCACGGAGCGGTTGAGACCACGAGGCAAATGCTGTTCCCAAGGTCTCAGCACTACCACAATGGAGCCGTGAGGTTGCTGGACTCTTCCGGAAACCTGCTACAACTACCATTTGATCTGACCTTGCCGAATGCACGTGCCATACCCCGTCAAGATCCTTCGCTGCAGAAGACATATGCTTTTGGCACGGTGTACAGAGAGACGCCTCATGGAGGAGAGCCTAGAACTCACAAAGAAGTTGACTTTGATATCGTGTCGCATAACACTTTGGATTTGGCACTGAAGGAGGCAGAAGTGATCAAAGTTCTGGATGAGATCATCGATGAATTCCCACCGTTGCGGTCCTCTCCAATGTGTTTTCTGGTCAACCACTCCGACTTACTCCAGCTTATCATGGAGTTTTGCCGTATCACACCGTCTCAAATCCCTCGTGTAAAGGAGGTTATTAGCAGGCTCAACGTCGGTAAATGGACGATGCAGAAAATCAGAAGCGAGCTTCGGTCGCCCTCCATTGGTGTCGCTTCGACCTCACTGGATGATCTTGCCCGCTTCGACTTTCGAGGTTGGTGTGTCTGTCGCGATTCCGGATCTTCGTTACTAACAATTGTTAGACTCTCCCAAGCAAACACAGAAACGGCTGCGGGCAATTATGGAGGGCACTCGTTTTGCCGAGCGGTTGGCGCCGATCTTCGCGCGTCTCAATATGTTGACTGCTTATTTGCAGGGCTTCGACGTCAAACGCAAAGTGTATGTGAATCCTCTTGGAAGCTTGAATGATAAGTTTTTCCGAGGAAGTATTCTGTTCCAATGCGTCTTCGACAGCAAGCGGCGTGACGTCTTTGCTGCCGGCGGACGGTACGACTCTCTAGTCCAGGAGTTCCGTCCAAAGGTGCTGGCAAACCGCTCCCAGACTCATGCTGTAGGATTCAATCTGAGCTGGGACCGCTTGAGCTCAGCGATGCTTGAGTATCTTGGTTCGGGAATCACTGCAAAGACAGCCGTCAAGCATCCCGAGACGGAGACTGGGGCATTCTGGAAAACAAGAAGAGTGAGTTTGCCTTTCGATGGTGATTAGGTTCACTATTTCTAACGACCCGCAGTGCGACGTTCTTGTTGCCAGTTTTGATCCTACTGTGCTACGTACGATGGGAATCAAGCTTGTGCAGGATATGTGGGCGAATGATATCAGTGCCGAACTCGCGGTGGATGCCTCCTCTTTGGAAGAACTTCTCAACAAGTACAAAGAGGACAGCCATAGCTGGATTGTTATTGCTAAGCAAGACAGTCAGGAACGCGGCTTCAAAGTGAAAAGTTTCTCTCCCCGAGAAGAACTAGACATTCGAAGCGCGGAGCTGGTGCCCTGGATTCGCAACGAGATGCGTGCGCGCAGTCAACGTGAAGGCACGGCAGAGCCGCAGCGACAGTCTCGGTTGCTAAGCCAGGCGGAAGCCAGTACAGTCAACGGTGACCGGGCCAGCGATGTGCGTATCTTGATCCCACAGCACCGGAGCAAGAAGTCGAACCGCAGGAATATTGTCGAGTCTGGTATGTACTCGATTCCGTCAGTCACCTGTTCTCTGAGGTACTAACAATCCGCCAGCCTTGTTCCGGTCCCGCGAGGTAGTCGAAGATGCTTTGCATGGTCCTATCGCCGCCATCGACACCCGCGACGACCTGCTTGAAGCCATCAGAAACACTCGACTTTCCGACCCTGAAAGTTGGCGGACGGTAATCCAAAACGCCCCGCTGACCGAGCGCAAATATCTCAATCAAGTGCATGAATTACTCTCTGACCTGGCCAATGAGGCACAAACCGGCGATGGTACGGAGCCGCTCTATACCAATGCTTTTATTTACAATTACCGCACGGGGTCGTGTATTTATTACGATCTAGGAAGTGGCTGCTGAGACCACTAGGTGGAATAATTGTCTGACGTCAGCGTGTTCGCTGAGTTTTATCTATTGTTTTGTGCGACGATGCAGTCTACCAAGCCAGATAATTCTCCACATTGTCTTATTTCTATTTCTAGCATGCCGAAATATACCCAATTTTGAGAGTGTATCTTCACCCATCCAAGGCAACAACCATATCAAAACCGTAAAACAGGACAAGAACTGGTGACGCAGGCATCCGTACTGTGCACTTATTGTGAAGCGGATTCGGTGGACTGGGGATATCTGACCGGAAGTTGCCCATATTACTGGCGTGGAGGAGCTGCGGCTCTATAGCGCTTCCAAAGACTGCTGATGATAACCACATTCAAGTAGCAGCTCGCAGCCTCTGCTATTGAAAATTCCGCAAGAAGTGTTTCCACTTCCATGGCATCGAGGCTTTCCCCTCTGACTATGAACCGGTGGCTAGAGTAGCCCGCCAACCTGGCGCTCTCACGCCGACGATTATAGTCCCGCACATACCATCATAATCCAGGTATCAGCATCCTACTGGAGACTGAAAAGACGGCGCACCAGCCTTTCCAGCGAGCTGCGCGCTCGCCTCGCAAGGCCCGATCCCGGAGGCGAGGCCACCGGACGTGCTCAGGTCGAACCCATACGGGGGGATGGGTATACTCCAGTCAAGTCTGTTCTAGTATATATGATGGGACGAAAAGGTGCTTTCCGGGCAGGTGACGGGGCTCATGCTTAACGGCAGATCATGATCGTGATGATTCTTTGGGAGGGGAGTTGGTTTGCGCGGCTGATGCTCGTTGCGGGAGAGGGGCGTTTGGTTTGGCTTCGACTCCTCGGTGAGTAGAGAGTATGTAGCGCCGTCTGTACTATTTGTATCGGTGCTTCTGCCATGATCCTCGCTGTGATGCGCTTCCGAGATGGAGGCGATGGAGAGAATAAGTTGAAGATTAGACAAGAGTCTCTCCATCTGGCGGGGCGACGATAAGTTAAACTCACAGTATCAGATTACATAAGCCAAAGAACGGTTGGCGGGCGTCGCATCGAATTTGTTTCCCCTCCCCTCCAGAACATCGGCTTTCAGAGTCACGGTCTGTTCGGCTTGATCGAGATACCTGTGCTGTACGGCTGCTTGGATCTAACCAGATTACCATATTCATTCTGGTTTGAGAGAGTCCAGCCCCTGCTGTGCCGTGGTCCGTTGCGATTTTGTATCCATATTAGAGACAGCCAGAGTCCGCGGGGCTCTCAACCGGCAAGATGGTGAACATCACGGAAAAGATTAAAGAGTATGTCCACTTCCTGTGACACGGTCGGATGTAAAGGAGTCTGGTTCTGACTTTTGAGCTGTGCAGGATTGAAGATGAGATGCGCAGGACGCAGAGTAAGTTGTTGTGCACTCCTCCGGTCACTGAACCCCGCCATGCTAACCCGCTGCATAGAGAATAAGGCCACAGGTGTGTGTTGACATCCACATCTACTGTTTAAGGTGCAGGTGTTGAAGTGGAGTCTAACCTGATATGTATCAGAGTACCATCTTGGTCTGTTGAAAGGGTAGGTCTAGTGTCCCTAGTTTAACCCCTTTGTCATCATCTCAAAATGTCCTAGCCTAGCTCGACACCCTCACCTCAAAAACCCAAGCCATGCTAACCCTTTTCCCAGTAAACTCGCCCGTCTGCGAGCCCAGCTCCTGGAACCCACCGGCGGCTCCGGCGGAGGTGGCACGGGCTTCGACGTGAGCAAGAGCGGCGATGCGCGTGTCGCGCTTGTCGGCTTCCCCTCCGTCGGTAAATCGACCTTCCTGAGCAAGATCACCAAGACCAAGAGTGAGACCGCCGCGTACGCCTTCACGACGCTCACTGCGATCCCCGGTGTCCTGGAGTACGGGGGAGCGGAAATCCAAATCCTGGATCTGCCCGGGATCATCGAGGGTGCGGCCGAGGGCAAGGGTCGAGGACGGCAAGTCATTTCCGCGGCCAAGGTAGCCAGCCTCTCCCCTTCGTCGTTATCTGCTTACTTACTCCGGGTTGGTCTGCGTTGCTGATATTGTGCGGTTGCTTGGGGTGTAGACAAGTGATCTGGTTCTGATGGTTCTGGATGCCACGAAACGAGCCGAGCAACGAGCCCTGCTCGAGGCGGAGTTGGATGCTGTTGGTATTCGACTGAACAAGGAACCGCCGTATGTCCCTCTTTCATGCTCTGACTTACTTTATCCCAAGCTCTTCATTTATTAATTTCTATGCACCTTTCCAAAAGGAACATCTACCTCAAACAGAAAAAAGCCGGTGGCGTGAAGATCACCTTCCAAACACCACCCAAGTACCTCGACGAAAAGATGATCTTCAACGTCCTGCGTGACTACAAGATGCTGAACTGTGAAGTCCTCGTCCGCGACGAATACGGTATGTCATGTGTTCCCCAAACCAACCGAACCGAACCGTACAGACAACTAATCCCGAACCACCACCAGCCACAATCGACGATTTCATCGACGTGATCATGAAAGACCACCGTAAATACATTAGATGGTATCCTTCCCCCCTTCGCTCTTCCCTTTTCCTCAAGAATCGCAACTAATACAATTCTCAAGTCTCTACGTATATAACAAAATCGACGGCGTCAGCCTCGACTTCCTCGACCAACTGGCCCGCGAACCCCACACCGCCGTCATGAGCTGTGAGCTTGATTTAGGCGTCGAGGACGTCGTGGATCGCATCTGGAAGGAACTCCGTTTGATTCGGGTGTATACGAAGCGGTACGCGCCCCCAAATTCCTTTCCCCCTTCCACCGCGTCAATGCGTTCCAACTTCCCCACATTGAATCTTCTTCAAAGTGTGAACGAAAGCTAACCCCCACTCCCACACACACAGGAAAGGAGAGGAGCCCGATTTCTCCGAGGCGCTGATCGTCCGACACAACTCGACCATCGAGGATGTGTGTGATAGCATCCATCGAACGCTGAAGGAGACGTTC
This sequence comes from Aspergillus saccharolyticus JOP 1030-1, assembly GCF_003184585.1. Classification (NCBI taxonomy): domain Eukaryota; kingdom Fungi; phylum Ascomycota; class Eurotiomycetes; order Eurotiales; family Aspergillaceae; genus Aspergillus; species Aspergillus saccharolyticus. The sequence continues at coordinate 92,634 of NW_020290649.1, read as the reverse complement.
AAGTATGCGATGGTGTGGGGTGCCAGTGCACGGCATATTCCGCAGCGAGTGGGCTTAGGACATGTGGTGGCGGATGAGGATGTGGTGTCGATTGTTGCGAAGTGATCGTGTGTTGTCGTGTATAAAGATTTAGAAAATACCAGTTTTGTTCAATGTTCTGCCTACCAGGCGACAGTATTCGTGGCAAGTGAACACGACCAAGCGAATCCCAAGGAACAGCCTAGCCTACCAAGGCACGGAAAACATTGCGACTACGAGAAGGAATAAGTTTGGTCTACATAATTCAAAAGATAGATGGTTAGAAATGTATTTACTACATTGAATTCGAAGATATGCCCAAACTATGAACCGAACCATTTTAACAAAGAAACCATTGATCCAACCGTACCCAATCCAGAACTCCAGTCCCAATCGACAATCCGTTTAAGCAGCGACAGCAGCGGCAGCGGCAGCAGCAGCGACGTTCTGCATACCAATGGTAGGCTGCACGCCAACACGCTCCTTGGCCAAGAGGTCAACCAACAGAGGGCTAGGAGCGGTCTCACGGCCGGGCTGGAAAGCCAGCTGGCTGTTCTTGTACTTGATGACGCTGTCCAAGTAGATGTCGAAGAGGTAGGACGAGTCCAGAGGACCGCCCTTGGCCTCGGGGTGGAACTGGGTGCTGAAGATGGGGCGGGTCTTGTGGATCATACCCTCGTTGCTCGAATCGTTCAGGTTGACAAAGTAGGGCTTCCAGTCAGCAGGCAGGGTGTCGGCATCCACAGCGTAACCGTGGTTCTGACTGGTGATGTGGCAGCGACCCGTGCTCAGATCCAAAGCAGGGATGTTGTGAGCACGGTTACCGTACTTGAGCTTGATGGTGCGGGCACCGTTGGCCAGAGCAAGAAGCTGATGACCCAAGCAAATACCGAAGATGGGGACCTGGGAGGTCTCCATCAAGCGGCGAAGGTGGTAGACGGTGTCCTGGCAGTGAGTCGGGTCACCGGGACCGTTGGAGATGAAGACACCATCGAAGTGGTGGGCGACCTTGTGGATGGGGTAGTCGAAGGGGAACACAGTGATGCTGGCGCCACGGCTGACCAGGCTGCGGAGGATGTTCTCCTTGACACCACAGTCGATGACAGCGACGTGGCACTGAGGGTTGGCCGCGCTAACGTGGAAGGGAGCCTTGGTGCTGACTTGACGGACCAAGTGGATCTGCTCAGGGTCGACGAAGGCCTCATCCTGATCAGCATCGTACTCTTCACCGACAGTGATACGAGCCAGGGAAGAACCCTGCTCACGGAGGTAAGTGACGATGGCACGAGTGTCGACACCAGAGATGGCGGGGACACCCTCACGGGCACACCACTCGCCGAGACTCTGCACGGCAGTCCAGTGACTGTACTGCTCAGCCACATCGGCAACGACAACACCGGCGGCCTGGAGGTTGGGGGACTCGAAGTACTTGAGCAGACCGTGCTCATCCCTCTCAGCAGATGGCACACCGTAGTTACCGATCAAGGGCTGGGTGAAGACCAAGATCTGACCACGATAGGAGGGGTCGGTCAAGGACTCGGGGTATCCCACAAGGGAGGTGGTGAAGACGGCTTCACCCGAGATGTTGGAGCGGGCTCCGAAGGACTTTCCGTGGAAGATCGGACCATCTCGGATCGTGAAAGTAGCGCGTTCAGTGGCCGGACGTCCTTGACGAACGGTGGCCATGAAGCGAGACTGGACGGAGGCATTCACGGAAGGGAAGGCCTGGGCCCTGGCGGGCATAGCCTTGAAGAGTCGAGCAAACATATTGTGATTTATTGTGACGAGAAGATGTGAAGTTGAAGATGTGTCAAAGGTTTATTCAAAAGTTTCCGGAAGCTTTCCAGAGGTGATCCGAGATGTAGTCCTGTGAGGATGGAGATTAGTTGTGATTGTTCATGGTGACGATAGTGGTGGCGGGGAAGGGGGAACATACCTGAGAGGTGAAGACGGAAGGTGCCAAACGCATAAGCGCGACGGTGCTGTTACCAGTCTTTGTTTAGAGATTGAGGGAAGAGAGAGGTCTGATTAAACAGACATGGGAAGTGTAGATGCAGAGAATAAGTTGGGATGGGAAGTTGAAGATAGATTTGAGATGATAAGTGAGTCAGAGAGAGAGGAAGGAGAGGAAGAAGAAAGGGATTGCAGCGGGATTAAAAGAGAGAGCGACCGCCGGCCCGGTCGGGCTGAGCACGTGCCTTCTTTCAGTTGACCGCTGTGGTTCCTGTCCAATCGGAGCCCGTCCATTGCCTCCCGCTATCGGACTGAGGATTTTTTTCTCTCTGCAGGGATTTATCAGGCGTGTTATTCACCGTTGGATAATGAGATTCGCCTCTGGGATTAGGAGGCTCCGTAAGGACCGTACCAGCCGTACCTCCTATCAGTCCCTGATTCATGACTCACAAACGCACATCCTCACTATTGATGTAATTCCTCCACTGCAGTCCACCGCAGTCCACCGCGGAATGGGTCTATTGCTGCTGGTCTCTATTCATTACCTAATTCATTGCCTCCAGGCACTCCATCTGGGGATATCCTTGACTAATAATAAGATTACCCCAGAAGCCATATAATTGCGCAGATAAGACAGCGTTCGTTGATGACTTCAGGCCGTGTAGGGAGTACAATTAGGGCTACACCGCTTCAATGGCTGGGAACAATGACCTCCGAATGCAGCCTACACCTGCGCTGATCACTACCTCCCTCCAAATGCAGGGGATCCTCAGCAGTTGATAGATCATATCCTTGATCTCGACTCTTCACCGCAGTGGTCATTGCAATGCAGGATCAAGAGTTTCCCCGAGGCTGGAACTGCAATCGCCAGCAGTGACTAGGCCATCGCCACCACCAGAGATATTTTGGTAGAAAAGACTAAGCAGTCCCTTTGTAGAAAATAGGCTTATCAAGTGTGCAATGGGTTGAGATACGGTGGTCTCGACAATCCCTCTTGTTGATGTGATTAGAGACCACCATCGAGGCAGACATGCACCAAATATTGAGGACTTATGCAGGTACACAGTGCGCTTTGTGTATTGTGGTGACTCAGCAATGTACTTCCATCCCCTTCACATCAACACCGACCGATTCCGCACCATTGAAGCTCCCTCGTACACATCACAACACAGATAGATCTGCATGCTCGGGGTCTGATCGATTCCATCACTGAAATATGCACGGTCCCTCTAACAGAGATGACCGAACTCCCTCGAAAGCGCTCGCGAGTTGCCTGCACCTCGTGTCAATCGCGCAAGCGCAAATGCACCGGGGACCAGCCATGTTCGACCTGCGTGCAGTTCGGGGTCGACTGCCACTTCGACCTGGAGTCGCGCAAGAAGCGTGATGTGCGTTTATTTCAACTGCAGTCTTCCTCTTCCTCCTCCGCCGCCGCCGCGCCCTCGTTTCTGAGTCTCCCCAGCCTCACGCCCGATAGAGGGGTCGGGGTCCAGGTCTTCTCGGCCAGCCGGTCCGCGGACTCCCAACACTCGCCCGGCGAGACGGCCGCTCCGCTCAATTCGCTCGACGCCAACTCCGGCGCTGCGTTCGCCAGACGCCTCGGGCTCAAGATCGACCCGACTAACGCGCCCAAACTGCATCTCTTCGCCTGGAACATGGGGGCTCGGCACAACCCTGCCTCCGCCCCGGCCGCCGTCGCCCTCAAGGCCGGGGGCTTACCCGTACCCATCGTGGACCTCATCTCCCAGGACGAGATGCGCTCTCTGGTGGCCGTGTTCTTCGAGAAGGTCGACCCGTGCTACCCCTTCATCGACCGGGACGATCTGCTGCGCAACCTGAGCCGACGGTGGCTGCCGGCCAGCGCGGAGGAGTCCGCCCGGCCGCACGGGACCTTCGACGCGGTCCTCTGCGGCGTCGGGGCGTTCGGCTGCCTCTTCTCGCAGCGCACAGCTCCTCCGCTGGAGCTGCAACTGGCGGAGACGGCGCGCCTCATGCTGGAGCAGCAGATGGTATCCGACGCCCCGCCGTCCGTTGACCTGGTCACCGCCTGGGTGCTGCGCGTGGCCTATCTGCGCATGACCGCCACGCCCAACGCCGCGTGGATGGCCAGCTGCTCGCTGATGCACCTCATCGAAGCCACGGGCCTGCACCTCGAACTGCCCGACGGCCTCGCCGCCACCACCGCTGCCGCCCCGCTCAGCCAACCGCTGGAACCGTGCGACCCGGAAACCCGCCGTCGACTGTTTGGCATGGCGCGGCACCTGAACGTGTGGATCTCGTTCGAGCTGGCGCGCTCGCGCGTCGTGCTGCACGGCGCAACCTCGCTGCCGCCGACCCCGCGCTCGCCAACGACCAACCCGACGGAGATATTCCGGCTGCTCCCCATGTCCGAGAGCCTGGACCCGAACAAAACGCAGGACGCGCCCGCCCTGGAAGCCGCCCTTACGGACGTCCTCAACGTGGCGCTCACGCAGCCGCCTCTGATCCTGGTGCAATGCAATCTGATGCTCTGTATCTACCGGCGCCTGCGGGCGCTGAACTGCGCCGTCTCGGGGGCGCTGCTCGATCGCGTCCTCGCCATCGCAGAGAAGGGCCTCCGCGCGGCGCGCGAGATGGTGGCGTCGAACTGCCCGTGGCATCAGGCCGCCAATGTGCCATTCCAGGTGGTGTGTACGCTGCTGGCGATCGACAACCGGGCGGCGCTGATGATGCTGGGCGACGCCATGGCCACCCTGCGGGAGGTGGTCGCGGCCTACGATACCGAGGTCATGCGCGAGGCCTACAGCACGGCGTACCTGCTCATGCTGCTGCATCAGCGGCAGAAGGAGGAGGACACCAAGGCGCTTAAGGACGTGCTGCACATGCACTCGGCTGCGTCTGCCTCGCAGGTCGAGGCGAGACAGACTGCATCTACGGAGCCGCATCATTCGCTTGCCGATTATCCGGGCTTTTCGTGGCTGAGTGATCTACTGGTCGACATGCCGAGTCTGCAGAACTTCGACATGGAGCGGTTCATGTACACTGATATGCCGGGGCCGCTGGCGGAACCTCCTGAGGGGGGCTCGGTTTCTACCAGCTGATGCAGCCAAAATGAAGGTGGCTAATTGAGCGTCCGTCATTGGATATACATACAACACCGTTGATGTCCTTCAACTAACAAGCGCTAAATGTGCAGAAAGTAAACAGATTACTGGGTCTTCTTTTGGGTGTCAGGCCTTCTTCGTGCAGCAGAGCCCCGCATCACGGCGCCGAGTTTCCATAGCACCCAAAGCGAGCCGAGGATAATAGCAATGACCGTACCTAATTCGATGGTCGTGCTGCTGAACAGGCCGTTCTCCTTCATCACAGGCACCTGGACCTCCTCAACGAGTCGTTTCTGTGCTGTGCTTGGATGGACCTGGTAGAACACCGTCTGAGGGGCGAACAGCGCCTCCCATCCCAGGTTCAGTCGGTCGAAGGGGTTGAAATGCATTTTGACCTCCTCGCTGGCGGTGCAGGCCCAGAAGACGACGGGCCAGGGCACAGCCACAGACTGATACCCACTCTGCGATGGGTGCAGATACCGTAGATGAAGCGGAATCGTCACATTCCACTCCTCTGGGTGCTGGTTTGCGGCCGGCGTGGCCACCTCGAACAACCAATTCGAGCCCCACTGAGACACGGCCCAGTCCGGCGCCTCGAGATCTGTTTCGCCCGTCACGGATTGCAGCTTGACCAGATGGTGCGAGTCCAGGAACAGCTGGTCTTCCGTTCCCAGCTGGTACTCCGTTCCCAGCTGGTACTTGTCGCCGAAAATATGCGACGGCAGTGTTAGATACGTGTGCAGGGCGCAGGTCGCGTCGGGAGATGCTGGGGGGCGCTGCCATGCGGCAGACGACAAGGAAATGGTCATCGTAGGATGTAAGCCGGTGGGTGGGGGGAAGGCGACACTGAAGAAAGCCTCACGCGGGAGGGCATGATGTCGTGAAGCAAAGGAGAATAAGGTCGGCTCTAGGAGGCGGCACAGTTAGCGGAGCACAGCACAGAACTTTGCGCGCGTTGCACAGGCAAAGCATACTCAATTTCTCATCCTCCCCAACGACGCCCAACAGGCCACCCATTTTGATCTCCAGAGGGTCGGCCGCCCTCTCCGCCCCCAGCAATCCCACCTCCATTTTATCAGCGGATCCAGCGGCCGGGGCCCGGAGGTCTTCCGTCCACCCTGGGCCTGGTGCCTCGGACCAGAACGCGGACATCACCAGATTGCGCGATGAGGAATCGTAGGAAAGGTCAAACGAGTCAGCAGATAACAACTCCCGGGCGTGCCGGCGACACTCCGCATCCGTCAATCCACAGACCGTCTCCTGGATGAAGGTTGCCAGCCCGTCCAGCGATTCCACCGGCGCGTAGTACTGGTATGCAGCAGTGACATCGGAGCGAGTGAAAGATTTCTAGTTCGATCCAAACCGCAAAGATTAGCCTCCACGCATAAGCTTGCGAACGAACCAAGTAACAATCGAGAAAAAAAAATCGCAAGAAAACACACCTCGTAATCCAAACACCGATGAACCTCTTGGCCAAACACCCTCCGTAAAACCCGACACACCGCTTCCTTATCATCATCATTATGATGATGAAGTTCACTATCTCCCACATTTTCCATGAGTAAGTAAATTAAACCTCCTCGCTATACGACCAACCCTCCAAAGATAAACTCACCCATCCCCCTGCCCCTCGAGACCCTTGCTCCCGGGAGTCAAATAAACATGCAACCCAGATGAAACCCGACTCGCAAACGGCGTCACCCCGTCTAGCTCATCTCCCACATCCGCGTCCGCAGAAGAAGTGGCCCACCGCACATCCAGCCTTTGTACGTTATTCACCAGGAAATCTCGGATCTAATTTCCATCCAGGAGTTAGCAAGTCGATTCAACGCTCTTCGTTTCGATTCAATTCAACACGACAGGAAAACACCCTCCCAGCCTCAACCCAGCCGAGAAGACACAGGAACTGAACTTTCCCCGGCAAGCGGCCTTTCCAGGGCCCCCGGATAGCCCTTCCCCCGGAATAATTGAATCTCTGAGACGACAGAAAAAAAAGCACAGAATAGATCATACCTCATCATCCAACCCACCCTCCGAAGAGGAACCCGACGAAGCAACCGGCACAGTGAACCGCTCTTCCTTCGCGCTTTTCAAATCCCGAATCTCCAGCACCGAACGGGAGAGTCTTGCTTGGTTTGGATCAAATGGGGCGGAGGGGTGTTGGAGGTAGGTGGTTCTTCGTTTCATCCTGGAGTTATTTATCCTTTGGATCTCTTTGGTGTGTGTACCTTACTAATACAGTATGTATGTGGGGTGATGTAGATGGTAAGGCGGACGGGTGGGTATGCGAGACTCGGTTCTTAAGGGGGGTGTCTGGTGTCTTGGGTGTTTGAGGTGTTGTGGAGCTGGAGCTGGAGCTGAGCTTAAGCTTGGATGTTGTTGACGTTGGGGGTGGCGGTCTGCTGCAGTGGCCCGGGGTTCTTATCGGATGGAATTCTTATCGATAAGAATTACCTAGTAATTGTCTACGGACCGACCTACCACTGTATCCACAGGGTGGACGCTGGAGCCAATACTCAAGGACTTACTACTACGGCTAGTACACCCAATTGACAGTATTACTTTTATTCGAACATATCAAATCTAACTACCTCCGTCATCAATCATCATCATCTCAGCGATCCAGCCGCTCACGCCAAACGCCAACCCAACTATTATGCTAATCCCTCAAGAAAACACAATTACTATGATGGGAATATAAAATCAGAGAATCAAGGCAGAACGTCGCGCAACACCTCCTTCTGTGCCGCAGTCAAGCTGGCAGGGAACCGTACATTAACCCGAATGATCAGATCACCCCGCTCGCTCGGCTTCTTCGACACGGTCATGCCAAGCCCTGGGTAACGTTCCTCGTATCCCGGTTGCGTGGGACCCGGCTTGGACACTCTGATGGACTTGTTGTCGATCGTGCGCACAATGCGTTCCCACCCAGTCAATGCCTCTTTGAGACTCAATTCAACTGTCGTGATCAGGTGGTCGCCCTGGCGTTTGAAGTTGGGATGTTCTTTCTGCAGAGAGTTAGTACTCGGTCATTATTTGGGACGTAGTGGTATCAACGGATAACCTACCTCGGTGACAATCAGGTGCACATCCTGTTTTCCACCCTCCTCCTGATCTCCCACACCACGGTACTTGAGTTTCGATCCCGTGCGCAGACCAGGCTTGATCTTCGCTTCCAGCGTGACGTCTTGCACGGTGCGTTTGCCGGTCGCCGGGTCAAACGTCTTACTCTTGACCGTCACCTTCTTTGTCACGCCCTTCATGATCTCCTCCAGCGTCAGCGGCAGCTCCTTCTCCATGACCGTGGGCTCCGGCGTCGGGGCGCGCGCTGATTGCTTGAACCCAGTCGACCCACGGTTAGTCCGGAATCCCCGGCCGCCGCCTAGGCCGCCACCGAGCATCGAGAAGAGGTCGTCCTCGTCCATGCCGCCGCCGCCGCCGCCCATGCCACCGCTGGCCTTGGCGAAGTTCCGGAAGATGTCGTCCGCATCACTGAAGCGGAATCCGCCGCTTCCCCCGGGTCCAGTTGAGAAGTGGAACGTACGGGTACCACCGCCTCCGCCTCCAGGCATGCCGCCGAACGAAAACCCGCCGGGCATGCCTCCCGCGAAGGGGTTGGCGCCACCGTCGGCACCGCCACTGGACGGGGGCGGGCCACCGCGCATGAGATATTCTAGACCGAATTGATCGTAGACTTTTCGTTTCTCAGGGTCGGAAAGGACTTCGTATGCTTGGGAGACCTCTGCCAACAGTCGACTAGGTTAGCTGTGCATCTTGACCAGAAGACAACGAACATAAACATACCTTTGAACTTCTCCGACGCAGTCGGGTTGTCCTTGTTCTTATCCGGGTGGTACTTCAAGGCAGCCTTACGGTAGGCCTTCTTGATTTCATCCTGTGAAGCATCCGGTTTGATTGATAGGGCATCGTATAGTTTTGTTTCGGCCACCATTGTGGAGTGGATATCGGTGTAGATGAAAGATCGAAATGCAGGTCGAGTGTAGACAAAAGGGTTTTCGGTTGTTGTCAGCTACTGAAGAACGCTAATTGGAGCAACACAATGCCTCCAATATAAGCAATCGACGAGGAGTGATGATCACACCACCGGTCGGGTGGGAACTGCGTCAAGGGGATGGAAAGGTCGAAACCGGGCGGGGAAAGGAGTACGATCTCGAATGACGTAGAAGGTTCACAGGGTCACTGACCACTGACCACTGACCACCAGCGTCAGACAGACGAAGTAGCGCGGAATGTTCGGAAGGCGTGAAATAAGGACGATGCAGGGGAAGAAGCGAGTGTTCGGGAGGATAAGTTTCGTGCTCAGGACAAATGGAGGAGGGGGGACGTTTGTGGACAAAGGGTGGACGTCTTATGCAGCGTTGGCGGGCTTTCTCTCAGGTGAGCCCTGCGGTGACGTGTGACGCTGTCTCCCCGCTGGCTGGGGCCAATCGAAGGTTCGAGAAGGTTCGATTGGCCAGGCATTGACCGGACAAAAAGCGGAAGACGATTGATGGGGATGAATCGTAGAGCTGGAGGGAAAGCAGGTGGCAAATCTGGAATAAATGAGGATTCCAGCCAGCTTGACCGGGGAGGGAATCATTGAAAGGTTGAAGGGGAAGTTGATCCAGCTGAATTCAGCCCAAGTATAGAAACTCGCCCGCCGACAGCCCGGCTGCCTATCTGCCTGCTTGTTCGGGTAGTTTGGTGCGGGGAAAAGGAATATACTTAGTCAGCTGTACATTTAGCATTGAATAACAAGCATTGGATAACTAAGGCTTTATCAACTTTCGATCCCACTGATGCCTTCCTGTCTGCCCATTGGCATACTATGCCATGGCTTTTAAACCCATTCTATGTTATACTTGTGTGATGATATTACTCTCGGATGGATGTATACTCCCGGTTGATATCACCTCGGAAATCACTTCCTCCCCACCACTATATAGTCCTTAATCACTGCCGATCCATTGACCACGCTCTCAATCTGCTCCTCGGTACAAGTCTCCTGCAAGGCCAGAACATAACATTCAGGCTCCGGGGGCGCCGGGGGCGTATTCTTGATCATCCAAGTCGAGTCTAGCCCCTGGCTCTTGTAGTCTGGGGTTTTTACTGTCGAAACCTTCCCCGTCGCCAGATCCCGGTTGAACAGAGCCCGATTAAAGATCTCATAGGCGGTCTGGGGCTGATACGCCGGAACCTCATGGCCAGCCTGATAGACTCGCGTGAATGAAAAGTTGCCGTACTGCCTTACCATGCCCCCAACATACGACGAGTTCGTCTTCAGCTCGGCATAGCCTGCGGACCGGAACTGGTCCGCCCCAGCGTATTCCACCAGCTTACTGACCTCCTCCCCGCCGGTCCAAGGACAGGCGAAGTCCCGGTCTCCGTAGACGAGGGCCACCTTGATGCCCGAATCGAGCACGTAGCCGAGATCCTCGATCAGGCCGCGGCTGTCCGAGCGTGCATAGTCGCCCGTCGACCGGAACGCCTCCCAGATGTCCTCCGCGGAGCGGGTGTAGTTCACGGGGACCCCCAGAGCGGCCTGCACCCAGTGCTGGTTCAGGTACCCGATGAAATACGACTCCGGGAAGGGATCTTTCGCGGGATGCCCGATGTCGTAGTAGCCACGGTCGGAGTGCTCCTTGAAGGGACCTTTGACTGCGTCGATGCAGTAAGCGTCCGCATCCTGGCAGATCTGATTGACGGTCTGATTGTTGCCATGCATCTCGGGATCACCCTCGGCGGCTACCGCACGGCATGCACTCAGTTTGTCCTTGCAACCACCGGGTCGACTCCAAGCATGCATGGCGGCATCATAGATGGTGCGGTTGAGTGCTTCGATGCCGTAGGTGTTGTTGTAGGCGAACTCGGGGAAAGTCGGCGCTTGTACCAGCAGGTCTATGCAGCCGTTAATGATGCCCAGGGTGTCGAGGTGAATTGCATGGCCGGACAATGTGCGATTCGCGATCTTGTTGTTCTGATCTTGGAAGAACGCTGTAAAGGCCGGACCGTAGCGTCCGCCGTAGGACTCGGTCCAGATACTGACGCGGTCGTCATGGGGCTGATACTCGGGAAACTCCGAAAACCATGTCTGCGCAAACACCCACAAGGCGCGAGCAGCGTTGACGGTTCCATTGACCGTGGATTGATTGTTCATGCTGGGGAATGTGCCCACCCAGAGGGTGTTATTCTGCTCCGGAATGCCATTTTCCAGGCCGGAAGTATCCCACTCCTCCGTGAGAGCGTTGAAGGTGCCATTCACGGCCACATCGTAGCTGAACCCGGTATGGACGGGCTGGTCGATGTAGAGCATGTTGGCATAGTTGTTCCACGACCAAGGATTCAGCTGCGTTGAATTGGAATCCTTGTTAACTACACAGGGACCATTCTCCTGCAGCAAACCAATAATAGATGAGCCCCCGGGACCACCATTCATCCAAATCGACAAGGGAGCATTGGCGGGGTTGTTGCGCGATTCGAAGAACCAAAAATAGGTATTGATGGGGTAGTGTTGGTCGACCCCCAACTCATTGAGGGTGCCCGAGGGGAGATGGACATAGCCGGAATATGATTTGACTCCAGGCGTGGTTTCGCAGATGCCAGGCTGATGATTACATCGGTTAGCACAGAGCCTGACGACTCACCGACTGCGGTCAGCGGTTCACATACATCCTTGTACGCGATCTGGACGCCTTCGTACTGCTTGGAATCGATCACCGTGAGCCCTTCAGGCTTTGGAGGGAAGAACTGACCGGCCGCGGCACCGGTGAGAACAGAGGCCACCACCACAGTCTGCAGCGAAGGCATTGCGATCAGCAAGTAATCCTGGGTCTGGGTCGGTGGGTGGGGAGAAAGGACTAGGTCGGATTGACCGGCAGGCAGCTTCTTATAAGATGCATCAGGATGGGTGCAATCCTTAGCTCCGATTAATTAAGTTGATTGGAGTAAGGTGGTAACTTGGCTGGAAGTGGTTAATCAAGAATCCCGAGAGAATTCAAGCAATTTAAGTAACTTACAAACATCATCCTCTCCGAGCGATAAGAGTTTGGAGGGTCAACTCGGCCGGTCGCATTTCCCCCGCCGTCAGCCCGCTGCCTATTTGGGACCCGGGGCCCGGGGCCCGTTAGTGCAAGGAGATGCAGTAAGTACCGATAAGTATCTAACTATAGTAAGGACTCCGTACAAGTGCCAGGAGTATTTGCGGGTATATGATAGACGAAATGTATCATTGAGAAGAGTGAACTCATGGGATATAATAAATCACAGAAAAATAGTAACCAACCCATCCAACAAGCGCCATGTGCCGGCGCTGGCTTCCTGCCCAGAGCAATTGGCCTCTAGCCCTATTCCTGATTCCAATCAAGAAGAAAAAGCCACGACGCCCCAGGTATCCTAAAGCCTTCCTTAACACCAAAACACGCTGCAAAATTGACATGAAAGGGCGGAAAAAAAGTCAAAAACACAGCAGGATGCAGAGACCGGCTCACTGATCGCTCAGCCACGCAACCACCCGGTGTCATATATGGGAGGACAAAGTCCTAGAAGCATGTGCCTGAAGAAGTATATACAACCGAATGCAAAGGGATAAAAAGTGTGCCGCTAATAAAATCATTTTGTGATGCATCCTTATGCAAGGTGGGGAGATGCTGCTGCGGCGCCCTTGACATCTGCATCAGAAGCAAGTGTCTTTGCAAGGGCCTCCTTGTCACCGGCAACAGTAGCATTCTGGATCGAACGAGCCGCAGGCGAAGCAGGCCGCTCCTTGATGCTGGCTCCCCTCTCCGATGCGACATCCGAATCGTGGAGGCTGGAGACGGAGTGGAAATCATCCCGATCAGGAGACGTTTTGTTGTACGACTCGGGGGCTGCGTTAGACGAAGAATCACTGAGAGAGTCATCAGACATGGAGTGTAGAGGTAGCTCGGTAAATCCAGCCATCCCGGAGCGTCCGGGGCTGGATGCTACCGAGCGGTGACGACTGTGAGATCGAGACCTTGCGGTGGGCGAAGTCGGAGTCGACGTCGAGATGGAGACGGGAGTGCGCGAGGGATTCCGAGGTGGGAGCGCAGGTGGCACGCGCTTCGGAATAGTAACCAACCGGGCCCGCGTAAAGGTGGGAGAGTAACGTCGGAGTTCGGAAGGCATGGTCGAATCTTCAATCGAAACGGGGGAAGTGGCGGTACTCTCTCGCTTGGAAACAGTCGCACTACTGACTTCGTGCACCTCGAGGTCGTCGTCATCGACCAAGTCGTCCTCGTCCCCATCCGCAAGTGGGCTGTCATTGGGAACATGGTATTCGCCATGCTCTGGAATAACGGCATCCAAACGGGATTCTTCGTAGTCTCGATAGCTCCGAGAAGAGGCGCGACTGACCGAAGGGGGCGCTGTGGCCGGGCCATCGTCGGTTTGAGTCCCTCGATCCATGCTGGCGTAGCTTTGCACACTCGCTCGCCAGCTACTGCGGGGTGAACTATCAAGGCTGCGGCGGAAGGTAGCATACACAGGACTGCTCGGAGCGGGTTTAAATTCAAATGCCTCCTGTGACGGTCTGCTCCGCGAGCCCGCCTCGCGAATGAACAGGCCCTCCGCTTCCAATGCTTTCACGCCAAACGGATCGGGATCTTCAGGGTCTGGAACTCCAAAGGAACCAAGCGCAGGACCAACTTCCGCATCGCCGGGAGCCTCCCCTGGAGGCGGCAAGAGGTCTTCGTCAACATTGGCGTCCCCTTGAGCGGCCTTGATAGTCTGCATGAGGGTCTGAATCGAAGCAGGTGGATTCTTGGCTTTTCCAGCGAGGATATCTGAGACTGATATGCGCTCGCCGTAAAACCGTTCGTTCTCGTCGCTTCTTTCGATGATGATCGTCCCGTCCACCTGGACACCAGCGTACAAGCCACGACTCTTCATGTAGGTCCAGATCGGGGCCTGACGCTTGTGGACCTCGGACTCCAAGACACCACCCATGCCAACGGGGCCGGCAGAGGCACTTACTTCTCCACCGAGGGTGCAACGAACTTTCTTAAATGCTTCTAGCGCTTGGTATGTATTGATGACGACCACACAGTCATATATATCCACTCCGGCTAGAAACCCAATGCCCGCCGTATGCAGCATGATACCCGACGGTGGACTCCACTCGCCTGTTTCAGGTACCCGTGCCACCAGAATACCGCTTCCGCCTGAGCCGCTTAACCAGAGCCCGGTGCGCATGGTGGTGAAGATGGCGAGGCCCTTGGCCTGCTGGATTACTTTCGAGGGGATCTTCTTGAGGACTCGTTGTTTGCCTTTGGGACGGTCGATCTTACCGGTTGGTGGAGTGATTGCGCTATCGGTAGCCTGACGGTCCGCATCATCCTCAGCATAAAAGCCGTCTTTGCAAAAGCTTCGTAAGATGCGCGCCGCTTTGTCGCTTTCTTTGTCAATCGCCATCGGCCAAAAGGCCTCTGCGCCGACTCGATTGGAGAGGCGATTGACGGGATCACCTAGTTTGTCGAGGGTGTGCCATGCCTTGTCGAACCCTTTTTTGGACGTCCCTTTCGTCCGCTCCCAGAACGTGGCAGGCATGGTGAGGAGTCAACAGCGTCGACGCTCCACGGGATCGCGATTCACTCAAGTCGGTGGCGGAAGAGCAGGACTGAGTCCTGGGGGTTGGGAGTGGGCGACCAGGAAGGGGTGCGAGGTGGTAGCGCACGTCTATAACCACAGGCGCAAGAGCAGATGGACGAAGACGGCGGGCGCCGTAAACATGTGTTGCTATCTAATTTCCCCAATGCAACCGAGAATGTATGAATTAGAATAGCAAACGGTAAGTTATCGAGGTCGCTGACACAAGCGAGGAATGCGGGTCTGAGGAATGCTCGCAACTATCTAGAGGCGGCGAGGAGGAGATTAGCTGTGGCTGAAGAAGAATGGGAAAACGGGCAAGCAACAATTGCGGAGAGACGGGATGGGCAAAGAGTTCAGTAAATAGTAATCATCGGATCAAAACTCATCAGAGCAGGCAGAGAAAGCCTGACTGACGGAAATGACCGTGAGATCCGCTCAGATCCAGGCCGAGAGAGCCGGAGACCCAGTGGCGAAGGGCTGGGAAAGCGACTGCATACGAGGAGACTCCAGGAGGGGAACCACGGAACGCATAGAGGGGGAGAGAAAAAGAGGGAAATCTGCTTACCAGGGCAAATCGGGCCGGGCAAGGTAAGGTTGGGTAGTCAGCAACTTCAATGCGAGGGAATCTGTAAGAGTCAAACGAAGAGAGGGGAGAGAAAGTAGGATCTTCCGGGAAAGATATATAGTCCTCGTAGTAATTCAAAGAAACTCAGTTGGCAGGTGATGATGATGATGATGATAATGGAAGATCGATTCTGTTGAACCCGTTTGGTCAGATGAGCTACTGTACTATGAGCAGCCAAACTAATGCAGTCTCTCGTTGGAGGGGAGGGGGAAGGGAAGAAAGGAGGAAAAGAGGAAAAGCAAAAGAAGAATATTGATCCAAATTAACAAATAAAAGAAGAAAAATCAAAAACAATAGTTAAGAACAAGCAATGCAGATTACAGATGGGGGGAAAAGGTGGAGGGGATGGTAGGTATAGATGCAGCTGTATGGAGAAAGTAGTAAGTACTTAGTGACTGTTGGTCGTTTACTACTACTACTGCTGCTGTACTAAAGGGCCAGGCACCACCAGTTCAGCACGGCTGGGTCGGGAAAGACATGGTTGGAATCATGAAAGTGGCGTCCCGTGGCTGGTTCGGGACATGCAGGATGTTGCTTACCAAAGGGGAGGTTCTGGATGCAGATGACGAAGCGTCAAGATGAAAGAAAAGCGCAGAAGAGCCAATATTAACCAAGTAGGTTAACCACTGTAGCAAAAAGAGTATAGATGTTAAAGACTAGTAGCGAGTGCAAAAAAAAGGCAAGACATCATTACTGCATCATCACCGGCCGATACTAACTGAGCCCCAGCCAGCCCCAATTCTCGCTCGGCTTCAATTCGGTTGCTGCCACATGATCATCAAAAGTATTTCATTGCCCCCAGGCATTCCTGCTTCCGTCCATTCTTTCTCAATTTTCAATATTTTATGTTATGGTTGGTGTTATTGTTTTGCGCAAGTGACCCATAATCCAATTGTCTTGCTTGGAGTTGTATTCCCCTCTTGGGAACCATAGTAGAATTGGGGAGGGTCCAGAGTCTGGCAGACAGGCAGAAATTGCATGCTGATCTGATCGCATCGTCATCGACTACGACGTACCAGCGCTGACTCCACCACAGACCCTCACGCTCGGATATATTCAACCGATTTATCTCTTCCTACTAGTAGACCGTTCACCACGGATGAGGAAAAAAAAAAAAAAGAAAAATTCTCAATTTCTTTCTCGTCAGCTGATAGACTTCTTCCAGTATCCCTTCTCTACGGAGACTTGTTCCCGACTCCGTTCACAGCAGACAGCCATCGGTTCTTTTGTCCATCTCTCTCCCTGCATTCGGATGCGATGTCGATGTATCCAAACCCGCGCGCGGACGGACATCTGACAGATCCAATGGCAGGTAGTACTTTTCTTCACAGAAAACTCAACCCCAGCCTCTGCCTGCCTTTAAATTTTCCCTCCCAATTCAGCTCCCCTCCCCCCACCCCCTTGCGACAACGGCTTTATTCTGTCGAGTCGCCTAGGTGAATTTCTTTCACCACCCCCAGAGAAGGTTATTTGTTTTGTTCCGTCTTGCCTCTATACTTTGTCCTCCCTCCCCTCCCCCTTGTAGTTAGGTAGTTGGGTAGTCGTTCGTCAGTCACAAAGATCTGGCTAGTATCTGCATCCATGCATCTCACTAAGTAACCTGCCTTACTTACCCGCACCCCATCTCAACCCCCAACCCTCGCATCACTTCTCCCTCCTCCCCTTCTTCATCCGATCTTCATGGTTTCCATGACAGGTCCAATTCCCCATTCCGGATCCGGTGACAGTGGTCCACCAGCATAACAGCCCGTCGATAGTTTCATATTCTGCTCGTCGCTCCCCCGGGGGAATCTCCAGAGCGCTGCAGCTTGTTCGGCCGGCCGAGTGGATGTGGATGTCGAGTGTCGACTTGGCTGCCCTGACTGTCGATTTCAGTTTCCAGTTTCTATCGGCAGTTCCCAGCTTGAGGATGAATTCTATTTTAACTTCAAACATCATCACACCACTGACACGACAATGATGACAGTGGCGGCGGGACTTCAGCTTCAACCAAGCAAGAGATACCAGAATCTCGTTCTGAGCCTCTGTCCAAGTCCCTGTTTTCCTTCATATTCCTCGTTTCGAAGACTCCCGTCCCAGATTTGCAACCTCAATCATCCTCCCACTCCCCCCGAAGAAAACAGCAGCGCACAACTTAGTAGAATGATAGATAGAGTCCGCACCTCCCAGTTCGGACTCCAGACCCCCGCCGGAGCGCGACCTATCAGATTCGCAATCTCCGATTCAGCTTCAATCGCCCCGTGTTGACCGAACCGAAAAAGAAAATAAAAAACAACAATGATGGCCCACATGTCATTCAATCTGACTTTGGGTTTACAGATGCTTCCCTTTCCCACCATCTTTGCCACAAGAACGAGGGAGCGAGAAGGGGAAGCTTGTTGCGTAGAGAAATCGTACATATCAGATTGCTAATAGGCCATTGAGTTTGCGAGAAGGAACTACTGGAGGTGTAAAAGCCGAAGAGGGCACGAGGAATCGCAGTTTGCAGTTTGCCGGTTGCGGTTATTGCGGCTTGACAATTGTGTTTGCGTGTCTGCAGAAGAGGATCTCGCAGCTTGTGCAATGCAAATCCGAACTGTCTCTTGAGACTTGGAGATCTCTTCGGTATAGGGGTAGTAGCCGAGTATAAGGTACTGCGGTAGACTCCGTAGTCTAAAGAAGACACAGACAAGGCGGGCGGGATCAACCCTAGACCGTTAGTCTAAGATTCTCTGCCCTTCCCCGGGCATTCCACAGCTACCTACGAAGTACACATTAGATACCTTCAATTTCCCCTCTGGATCCAATCAGATCTACAGTGTACTTCCCATGCAATGAGAGAAACATTCCCGACAACGCTGAGAACAAGTAGCATAACGGAACCAGAAACAAATCCGAAGTTTCCAGATCCATGATCTCCGTCGTTCCCCCCCGTATCCCCAGTCTCACCACCCCGTCACGGGGCACGGGAATCTGACAGTTCCTCCAATTGCCACCCGGTCATGCGAACTATGCTTCTTGTCTGGTGCCGATGCGATGCGATGGATCTAGCCTTATCGAGCAGCTGGGCGTGACAGCTGAGCCGATCTGGCTGGAGACTCGAGTAGACTAGTGCAGTGGTCAGGAACTACCTATCAATCATTCGAAGACCGTCAATCATTAGTGGCTCGGGTCTAATCGATAGTAAGTCAATCTAAATCCCTTCATGTAGGATCTAGGATACGTGATAGTATCGAACGAGGTGGGGATTTTCACAGAGAGTACTCCGTAGTTGCTGCGTGTTTCGCATCACGGTCGTAAAAGCAACCCAAACCGGTATGTGCCAGGCTGCGGTCTGGAAAAAAACCCACCAAGACATGAAGTGATCGATTTCAGCTGGCAGGGGATGGTTTCTGTGTTCTGATGCAACGCGCTGCAGCTGCAGCTGCGTCGACGCTACTGAATGACAGCTGACAGGAAAAGAGAAACTCTTCACTTGCCAAACTCCATGATTCCGGCATTCCATCCCTCACTCCCGACACGCATGATAAACTAGGTTCAAGTTTAGACAGACAGCAGGATGCTCTTTTCGTGTTTCTCTGTCTTAGGAAATGGAGCTTTGGAGCTGTTTGGGGCTAACGTAAATCATGAAGAGGCGACCTCGTAGTTCTCTGCAGCAGATGGTTTGAAGTCGTTATGCGGGTGTATATATACTCCTCGCTGAGACCTTTTTCTATTGCGTCCTTAACAGTTAAATTGGCTGCAGATTGATGTACTTTCATCCAAATAAGATGATGAGTTGCCCAGGTATGTAATACTCGCATAGAGATTCTCACAGTCTAGTGTACATACAATCGCAGCTTTGATAGAACTACACGCGCGCAATCAACTTCGAGATCGAACGAAACACCAGTATTTTTACCTCTACCAAAAAACAAGACAAAGGACCAGATGTTAAGAGCCGAAAAGCTCACACGGCAGGAGTAGCTACGGGATCTAGCCAGTTCTTTGTGCTGTGCTACGAAAACCCCTCTTATCCCTAGGGTCTAACATTACCAGTTCTTTTCTCCCCCTCCCGGAATTCGAACGCGGACCGGGGACGTTTACGTTCACGCGCAGGAAGTTAGCCACTACACTACCGATTCTACTGGTGACCGAGTAAATACCGAGGAAAAACCATAATATCCTCTACCGAAGCTATCTTGGGATGTGTAGGCACGAGAAATCGCCGAACTATATCTCTGTCCGAGGATCACTTCTTTATATAATCAGGTGGTGAGTGGTGATGGTTTGAGTATTTTGTTTAGAAATCTGGTTTTAGATGTACTTCTCTAATTCTCCTTGATGGTGTAGCTCTTAGTAGTCATGGCTATGCCATTCTTCCTCTTAGTAGATATCCCTTTCGGTTGACACCCCGATCGAGACATCCATCCACCACCACAACAACTACAGCAGCAGCAGCAACATCCAGGCACGAATCCAGTCCAAACCTACCAATGCATCCAATCAACCACTTCCCAACCCTGCACTCACGTCCACCCTTCAGAATCCGTCCACCTCAACCACTGCCCCAAGCGCATCGGACACATCACATTCCCCACGCACCACCCAGCCAACAGATCTATACACGTACAATCCACCGTGGACACAACCGACCGATCAATCACTTAGCCAACCACCACCAATCACACCACAACCATACGATTCATCCACGCACGCAGCAAACCCATCGACCCGATCGATACTCGATCCATCCAGAAACCCCGAGCCACTCGCGCAGCGCATGCATGACGAGCTGGGATCTCCGCACGGGCGCGCCCTTCTCGAATGCTACGATGCGGCTAAAGACAGCCCAGAATGAGGCTAGAAGGTTAGGTAGGGTACTCTGCTTATAGTACTCGGTTTATAGGACGGGTTCATTTATCTGGAACTAGAAGGGGGTTAGAATGGTGTTCCATGGGTTGGGCGGTGGTACCTAAGGTATGGTGTGTGTTGTTTGATTGATTAGTGTGAGTTAGAAATAGATGTTCTTGTGGGTTGGCGCGGGAGTTGAGATGGATGATTTGGGATGTTTCTTCTTGGTTATAGTAGTTGTATATATGACTCATGGTTGAGGATTTGGTGTTTAGGTCGGTTGGATCAGAGGGGTGTTGAGGACTGATTCATACCATATACAATCAGGTTCATAAGGGTAGTCAGAATGAGAATGTGCTTAACTGTGTACAAATACACCTGAATTGTGCGAGTCCGTGTATATATTTTCTTGCAGGCTGATTGAGCATGCGATACTAAGGCACACGGGTAGGTAGTATGTACTGTTCATTCCCGAGGGGTTCTACGGCTGCCCGAACTGTGCGGAAGCTCGAGATGAATACATGAAGAGAAATGAAATAAACTGCTTAAGTTCTTGGTTTCTTATATAAAGAGGAGAATGAAATCAAGGAGACTCCCTCTATACACGAGACTCAAATCACTGCCGCTAGTTGTCCCAAGCAAGCCTCCAGCCCTCCTCAAACTCAGACTCTTCATCGGTCTCTCGTATGAACTTCTGCCGTAGCATTTTCACTCGATATCCATCCCAAGCCGGAGGATACGGCGGCGTGGCGAAGGGCGCCGGTCGAGGATCGGGAGATCCACTATATAGATGTCGTCAATGTATTCCAGGTAAATCAGTATCAAGTTAAGGGTAACTCTCAGTGGAGATTGACACCTTGTAGGTCGATATACAGCAGTTCAAAGGATGCGCGATGATAACTCGAGAAGGCCACGCACCCTATTCTACATGTCGATGAGATGAATGAGACTGGTCTCGTCGGCTTGCTCTGGTATGATAACCGGCGTATTCCTGGAATGTTAGGACCAAAGTTAGCAGTACTCTAAGCCGGTTGATGCTTCTCATTAGAAATATATCTTGCGTGTAAGGTGATGATGCTTCAAGATCCCGAGTCGGAATGTCAAATTGCACGGCTTCATTCTACTCATAATGATATGCTGTATTCTGGAAGGAATAGCCCCCGAGCCATTCCACGAGATGTCATGGAAATATGCTGCTTGACCATTGCCTGCAAGTGTAACAAAACGCTGTTCTTGGAAGGCTGGGCGCGTTCTCGAGACTGCAGACAAGCGATGCTTCCATTGCTGCCCGAGCTGTACCTGTGAACACGTCCTGTGACGCAGATTATGGAGATTGTAAGCGTCGCGCGAAGAAGAAGACGAGGAAAGCATGCCATCTATAGACATCTCGAAGAGGAGGTGGCAGATAGAAGTGGAGAGGAGGGAAATCCGCAGAGATCGAATATATATCATGTCCCTTTAGGGAAATAGTATAGGAAAATACCGAACCAAGTCTAGGTAGGTAGGTAGGTAACAGTCATAAAACATACAAACACAGATGCGCAAATGCTCCAATCTACGACCGCCCTTACAGAGCACCCAACTCCTTCAACTTGCCAATCAGCCCGTCCACGTCCTCGACCTTACCACCACCCTGGCGAGCGGGCGGTTCTAGGCGAGAAATGATTAGCTCCCGTCTTCGTAAGCAATAAAAACACACCGCAAACTCACCAGTGACCTTGATCGTCTTCAACCTCTTCTTATCCTCGACCCCGAAATCGGCCAACGTCTTCTTCTCCAAGGGCTTCTTCTTCGCCTTCATGATATTCGGCAGGGTGGCATACCGGGGCTCGTTCAACCGCAAATCCGTCGTGATGATCATGGGAAGCTTCGCGCGCAGGGTCTCCACGCCACCGTCGACCTCGTGGGTGACCTCGACCGTACCGCTCTCGTCCTTGATCTCAACCTTGCTGGCCTGCGTCGCCTGCGGCCAGCCCAGCAGACCCGCCAGCATCTGGCCCGTCTGACCCTGATCGCCATCGATCGCCTGCTTGCCCAGCAGCACCAGGTTGATGTTCTCCTGCTTCACCACCGCCTGCAGCATCTTGGCCACGGTCAGGGGCTCCGGGCCACCGTCCGCGCTGTCGCCCACATCGACATGGAAGGCCCGGTCCGCGCCCATCGCCATCGCCGTGCGCAGGGTGTCCGCGCACTTGGGGCCGCCCGCCGACAACGCCAGGATCTGATCCACCTTGATGGGGCTCTGCTTCTTGGCGTGACGCTCGCGCAGACGCACAGCCTCCTCAACCGAGAGCTCGTCGAAGGGGTTCAGCGAGTGTTTGACTCCATTCGTCTCGACGCCTGTGTTGGTTTTGTTCACGCGGGGTTTGACCTATGTCGGTGGAAGATGACCCATTAGTTTGTCTATGCCATATTTCGAACCATTGCAAGGCGTGCTGATGTGTCATGTTGAGTTCGATTTCACCGGCAAAAACTCCGGTGTGGTTGGGCGCAGTGCAACGAGCAGTGGCCATGCGGGCCTCGTGGCGCGGAGATTCGATTCGACTTCTCACCGAAGCCGGAGCATGGCAGCAGGGAAATAAAAACTTACCGCATAGTCGATAACCCGCTTGATGGGGACGAGAATCCGGAGGTTGCTGGTCATTGTGAATTGAAAGTATAATACGGACTGCTTGAACCAAACGAGAAAGGTCCGATGGGCTCGTTGGAGAGATATACAGAGCGCGAAAGAGGAGAGGGGAGAGGGGAAGGAAGAGTAGTGAACTTGTTGGTTGTACCTCAAACCGATTCCGACGGACCATCCGCGGCAGAAAGCAGGTGACTCTACTTGGGTAGGCGGAGAAACACCCCGAGGCGGGCCGAGCTGAACTGACCTCCGCCTGTGTCAATCCCGCCTTCAACCGAGGTAAGCAGCTGTTAATTAGGTACCTATGTAGTTACAGCCAACTTGGAAAGTAACTATCGCTTCGAAATCAAAAGTGTTTCTATATCTTTACGCCACTCGGTGGCACCGATCGACACCGATCACCATGTCTCCTGTTTATATCGGCCCGTCTTCTCCATCCCTAGCAGGTACTGTTCCGCCCCCTGTTCATTGAACCGATCAGTTTCCACCTCTCCTCCGTGCTGAAATGCCTCGGTGAGGGCCTGCCGCACAGCTTTGGGCATATTTCCAGATGACCCGCATATGTACACCGAGCCACGCATGTCATGCAAAAGTTTGAAGAGGAGGCTGACATTCTCGCGGATAACATCCTGAACGTACACCTTTTGCTTCTGGTCTCGCGAGAATGCAGTCAGCACCTTCAAGCGGACCAGCTCAGCTAATTGCTCCCATTCCGCTGCAAAGAAGAAGTCTGCCTCCCTGTTGCGACCTCCGTAGACGAGCAGGGTCGGTCCGATCGGAGGCTCCACACCCGGATGCTCTTCCTTGTAGGCCTTGACAATCGCAGCCTTCTCCCAAACCATTGATCGCAGGGGTGCGATGCCAGTCCCGGGACCGATCAGGACCGTCGGTCCTACCAATTGATTGGCAGATGAGTTAAGCCCACCACGCTGCAATTGCACCTTCAGTGTACTCCCGGGTTGGAGCACCGATAGGTATCGTGTACAAACTCCTTGTCGAATGCGTTTGATGACCGTTTGGTATTTGACAATAGCGACCAGCAGCTCGAATTTAGTGCCTCCTTCGGCTGTATGTTTGAGTGCACCTCCGCTCGCTATACTAAACTGTCTCGCCCTCATGATCGGAAACACCGAGACAGCATGCTGCCACGGGATCTTGACCGAGTCGAACTCGTGCAACACCTCCAGGATGCTGCGTCGCGGTCGAGTAGTATAGTCCCACAGCTCATCCAAGAATTCCGGATTCGTAAATTCCAACAGACGCTCTTTGTGCATTTCGTATTCCGTGTAATGAGCCACTGTAGCGAAAAACGACCGACGGGGGATGGCCTGAATGTCCAGGTAGTCGGTGAGGAGCGCGCGTAACGTTAGCTTAGGGCAGGTGTCGAGACCCTGGATGGGTGGCGAAGGGATATCATCGTTCTCTGCGGACAAGAGAGTTGGCCCAGGACCAAGTGTCACAGGCCGGTCTGCATCTGCCTCCCAGCCCATCATCGTGATCAAATTGTCCACATCATTGGCGAAATTCTTCGGCGTGATGGACAGCATGTCCCCGGGTACGTAGGACACTGCTTCCGGGACACTCAGTGACAAATGCCGCACATCCTGCCAATGATTCGAGGCAGTCACCCGCTTGTTCTCTGTGAGCGTTGCTGTTAATGTATCCGGGAGTGGCCGCACGTCCTGACCAAGTCGATCAAGCTCAGAAGATCCATCGATTTCTACATCGGTGTTTGTGTAAGGCTCCAATGTCGAGCGTTCCCCGTCTTCGTCCCGTAGTTTCAAGACCCATTTGGGGGGCAGCTGGACGTTGTCCGGTATCGGCGCCTGGCCTGGCGGAAGCGGGTATGTGTCGAGCAAATGCTCACGAAGCTTGGTGAACCAGGGGATAAACGTCCCTTCAAGTCTACAGCAGCATCAGCATAATTTACAGTTCCATCGCTTCTCGAGAGCCCGAGATTCTCACCCCTCCGGATGTTGTTGATCCGCCTCCCCGCAAGGATGGATCTCCTCGGCGCCTAATTGCAGTAATCGTTTATGCAGCTTGCGAGCCGCCCAATTGAATCTTTTCCAAGCTGGTCAGATTTCTATTTGCTGCGGATTTCCAATTTTCTGTACTCACTTCGGATAAGAACTATCACCCAACCCAAAAGACGCGAAGCTGACCCCGCTCAAAAACGTCGGCGGGAGTTTCTTCAGCAACAACGACCGCCAGAACGATCGCGCATTAGCTGGAAAATCGCCCTGTCCAGTCGTAGAAACCACAAAGAGCACAAGTGTATAAGAATTGAGCGTTGCCTGCAATAACACCATGGATTAGTATTGGTTGTGCACAACCACTCCTGTGCTCCCATCCAGCTTGCGATTGGGCCGCACCGGCTTGTACTGATTCAGTTCGGCAACATGAGTCTTGAAGTGTAGGCGTTCCGCTAATGCGCCCAGCTCCTCAGCAACTTCTTGCGAATTGCCAGTCTCGGAGCCGTAGAGAACGAGCGCAGAGCGTCTCTGTTGTGAACCGCTGCTCATTGCTCTGGCATGTGCAAGCAATGCTCGCGCAATAACTAGTTGTGATTGATAGCGGGAGTTCACTATCTTTTTTGGGCCCCTCCACTCCGGAGGAACGAAGGCCTTTTGCGCCGACGGAGCGGGATGACGTCATCCCGAGGGTCGATCTCTCAGCGAGGGCAGCTGGCTCCTTTCGTCTTGACTTGAATTAGCGGCTGTCTACGGAGTACGCAGAGTTGGAATACAGAGCGCTGTTCATGCTGAGTATATTTTAAAACAGATTGGTCATAAGAATTACTTCCAAAGAGTTCATAATTAGTACTGAACTGCGCCAAACAACATCTGCTCACAATAGACTCCCTTAAAGACTTGAAGACATCACATGAACCACAAGACCACTAAACCGCTCAGATTGATAAGATCGAATAGATAATGAATAGAAGGGTATCTTAAAATAAGCGCCCGCTTTAATACGTATCCTCTTCACCACCACCGCCGCCCCCACCATCGCCGAATCCATCGTCGCCGTACTCATCGTCTCCACCATCGAAATACTGCTCAGCATTGTAATCTCCGCCCATGTCATCGTCATCGTCCTCAAAGTCATCATCCACGATCTCCTCTTCCTCCTCCTCCGGATCGAGTGCCTCGCGATCATCCTCCTCGTTCTCTCCTCCCTCCGCATCGTCCTCATCCCCGGTCCGGCGCTTCTTGCCCGCCTCATCATCCTCCTCATCCTCGTCGTCTTCGAAACCACGTTTGATACCGGGCCGATCAATTCGCAAGACGTAGCCGTCCATCGCAGAATCCGGCTTGAAGCTCGGCTGAATGGTCTGCCACAATTCCTTGGGGAAGAATTTCATCACTATAACACGCCGCACAGTTAACACGGTATCTCTGTAATTGTAGAACCATAACCCTGATCCTGGAGAGCTAGAAAGAGAACACGCGATCCAGTTCCAAGCCCCTCTACGCGACCAATAATTCCCAGCAAAGCCAGAAAAGGAACACATAGCACTCACCATATTCCCTCCCAGCCAATTTAGGCAGGGTCCGCACCTTCTTCTGATACTTGCCCGAGTACGAGGGCATCCCGTGAAACGGATCAAAGTGCGCCCGCGCGGCGCTCTCCTTCTTCGCTGACGAGGTCGCCGAGTCTAGCACGGAGTAGTACGGTCCATCGTGAAAGCGCTCTCGAAGCGACCGGTATAGATCCACCTGGATCTGCTCGCGTGGGGTTATCGGCCTTGCGCGGGGGACGTGGTATTTCTGCAAGTCGAAACAGAATTAACATTGGACCCTGATGCCCCGGAAAGAAACACATTTGACCACATTCAAGTCAAGTAAAGACCGTTATCCACATACCGGGAAAAGAGGAGTCGGGGCAGTGTCGTTCTCGCCGCCTCCTTCACCAGTCTCCCAACTGAATTCTGCCCCGGGGAGCTTGCGGCCTTTCTTGGCTCCGAAGCGGGACATGATGGAAAGGAAACCAATGAAGTATCGGAGGAAGGGTAAGCACAGTTATATCTGGGGCTCTTAGCCTAGACAAAGCTGTAGGAGTGCTGTACAAGCCGAAGGGCGACGTGCAAGGCGTTTAATTGCACGAGATGACTGAGGGAGGGGGGCGGCGGCCGCGGCTGGAGAAAAAAAAGTTACGAATACAATCCAACTGCGGAGCTTGGAGTCACCGCCTTCGGATATATGCTGCATTTACTCCGTAGTACTTCTAGGCTCAGCCAATCATGTCCTGCGCGTATGAACGTCATTTCGAGGGCATCGATACGGAGTATACCTACTGTACAATACGTGCTGGTAGGTATCAGTTTTGCGGTCGTTCCCAAAGGGCCGCAAGAAATATCGCTTTTTATTCCGGAAAGCAGAACATCTTCCAGAGCCCCTTGATTCATGCATGGATCCTCAACATGGAAGAATCTTCTATGCGTGCATGGGACGGGAATAAGCTCGTCATTCGACAGTCCAAGCTGTATAGCTTCGAGCAAGAACAATTTTCACCTGTACATCTCTTTTTGCAGGAATGCTTCTGAGTCGGGCTGCCCAGGAAGCTTCAGAAGTCGACGGATCCCCGGACGAGCACATGATAAGAAGGTTGCTAATCAGAAAACAAAGACGGCTAGAAGCTGAAGCTGCAATAGAGCCAAACAGCAAAACATTAAGCCTAACAGTCATTTGAGCTTGTCTTTCCGTCATCATTCTGGATTCTTAATAGACTTGACCACCGCAACGAGGCAGAAGCTCGTGACGCCTCTGTAATGAACACAGTCTTGCAGCTTCATATGGAGAAGATGAGTCTTCGCAAAATGAAGCCTCTTCTGGCTTAGATTGGTCAGCAATCTTCGTACAAAGAAGCAGTCACTTAAGGACATCAGAGTCAGTAGCAGCCCAGTATAGTTTCACGGCCTTCCGACAAAGCAGTCTGTGGTACTTCAGACTGAAGGTGATTCTGATTCCAAGTAAGCTCATATCAAAATCACCATCAGCAAGGGCTTCGCGACTCCAGCACGGTGGTTGAGTGCGAGCTCATGGGTGAAGATATCACAGCCCCGCCCTTAAATGCATTTTCACAAAGGTTCTTGTGTGATTTGACCGCTGTCATCAGCCTCAGCTTCATTCCGGGATGACGGACAACCCACTCATCTCATGAAGGAAAATAACTTCCGTGGAGTGTGTTACTCGTGTCACTGCTGAGTCCGCCTCTTCCTCTTCTCACTTCTCTTCCTTTTCTTCTCTCCTCCTTGGTCCGTTCCTGAAACGTACCCATCGCTCATGATCATCAACACCGCCATCCTCATTCTCGTCTTCAATGCGCGTCAAAGCTCCATTCACCCAGTAGCCTGGACCCCTCAACATGCCTCGTCGCAACCCTCGTGCTCGCGCCACCCTCGAAGAATTGTGGAAAAAGCTATCGGACGACGGACGCGGTCACTGCGTGTCCATTCACGGATTGTGTAGCTGGGGCTCCTGAAAGTTCCATTCGGAACCGCACACAACAAAGCTGCAACCGGATCGGTAGGTATATTAATATTTTGGCTCCGAGTCCTGGGTAAGCAAGAGATGAACAACCCAGGGTAAGACAAGACAGCTCCCGCACAAGACAAGTCATGACTCTTCCCGACCTGGACTTACCCCCCGATCCTCTAGATCTTGGACGCGGTTTCGATGTCTACTACCCTGGCAGTGCCTCAGATCCGGGTATGATCAGTACTTAGCCACATGTGGTGCTGTCTGGAAAGATTTGACGAGGAGAAACCGGGCATTTCAACCTCATCTACCTGATGAGGAGGAGCAGGAAATCTTATCTCGTGAGCCACCAGAAGCAAGAGTCAAGTACTCCCGTTGTTGTTCCCAACCAAGAAGTATTTCCCCGTATTGCTCATCTCCTTTATGGAGCCACAACACGCCATAATATTCTACGCACGTCTGGATGGGTATCAGGTCATTCCTCGACAATCCCAGCTCTATAGCTTTGAGTACCGCGCAACTGCACCTGCGGGGCTTTTCGCCAGAATGCTTTTCAGTAAGGAATCAAGGTTTGAAAAAGCTGATGCTGCAAGCTGCAAGAAGAAAGAATGTATGTACATAAGAATCTTTCGCCTCCTATCACAGCCCAACAGTTGCAACTTGGTTTTCAGACTGAGTCGCGGGACCCCATGGCCCTTCGTTGACGCGTTGGCGGAGTGTACGCATGATATCGTCAAATCCACTCATCTGCCCCCCGCTCTCTTTCAAACAGTCATACAACGCAACCAGCACCTCATGCTTCGCAGTTGCCACTTTCCATACTGCGTTCTGCGGATCTGCAGCTCCGCCTCCCACAAACTCAGCGTACGAGCGCGGAGGCTTGAAGAGGTAGGGCAGGAGAACAGTCAGAGCCGGCGGCGTTAGAGCGGCCCAAGCACCAGTAGATGGAAGGACACCCTGTGCCGCGGGGGATAACCTTTCCAAGCTTAATTCAGTGGGAAGCTGATACCGTGTATTGCCAGGTGCAGAGGTCGGCAGTTCGGCGGGCAAGACCTGCCAATTAGCGGTGATGATCGCTTTCATGAGCGACATGGCTGCCAAGGATACATCCTTCATGGCCAGAATGTCGGCCGTCGCGACAACATCTGTCCAGAAGTCGGGGTGCTGATTCGTGTACTGGAAGTAGAGGACCCGGGCAGCCGCTGCTTCCTTATACCAGTCAGTCGGTGTCTGACCGGATGTGTTGAGTTCCATCGAATCAGCCAGCTCGGGTCTGACCGGGCCATGCAGAATCTTCGCGAGGACATCGAGGGCCTCCTTGTTCGGTGGACTGCTGGGCACAGATAGCACGGCGTTCAAGCCATGCCTACTGGCTTCCACAAGCAGAACTCGAGGCAAGCAGGAGAGCACGTTCAGCTGTCCACTAGGCACTGGCCCATGCGCCCACTGAGCGGACGAGATGGCCACAGATGCAGCGACGCGCGATATAATCCGGTCTAACAGATGCCGAGGGTTCTGCAGAAGATGGTTGGGGTACAGTTCGGAATACTGCGCGACGTATGACATGATTGGGCCGCAGAGATAGGCCAGGTCAATGGAGTCCAGTTTCGACTCATCGAGGTAGAAGTCCAACAACGTAGTGTGTATGTCATTCAAGATGAGGAAGTCAAGTGCCGGGGAGGAGAAGGTAGACGCAGATTGTATGGTTGTGCGCGCCATGAGACCCGGAGCGTCGAGGGCTAGCAGGTCATGGAAGAAGTTGATCACCGTCATGTGCATCAAGACGTCACTGCGGTCAACCATTCTGCAGGCAGCGAAATGAAGTAAGCTGTCGGCGCGGTATTTCGCTTCCACCTCCGCGACTTGAGAAGTTGAGATGATATCCCAGCGTAGCTGGCCGGCCTTCACGAGAAAACCCATCAACCTCCCTTGAGCCACTGTCTTGTCCCGCTTGGAGATGCCTCCATGCCCGTTATCCCCAAGACTGCACACAGAGAATAGCAACCCATATACATCCTTGTCAGTGAAGATCCGCCTCCAGAACAGACCTTGACCAGCAGTAGCTCCTTCAGTATCATGTTCGCCAAGCTCAAGCGGACTAGCAAGATCAATCTCCAACAAGGCCCAGATGGTGTCCAACGCCGCCTGAGCCACAGCGGTCGAAGAAGTCGACAGCCACAGCTCTACCAGAGATGCGACAAGCTCCGAGTCCCCCGCGACAATGGCAGCATCACTCGGGACCTTACCCGCTTTGCTCAACAATGACAGGGCCAAAAGGTTGACTGGTGGGGAAGGTGCTTTGAACCCCGCAATGAAGTTGATGGGAGGATTGACAGCACGCAGATCGCTGAATGTGAGATAGGCAGAGGCCTTGACGGCAAGCGTCGTAAGAGGAGTGGGGTCCTCCTGGAGGACTGGCAGCAGCTCTGAGATCTGGATCAGTAGGGTGGAGGGGACACTGCGGTCCGTGGTCTCCGTCAGCTCCAACTTCAGCTTATCTATGATGTTAGCATCCAGCTTGGTGGTCGGATCGCGCTGGATCTGTTCTAGATGAAGCCTGACTTCATCATAGGTCGTAGGCACAGCCATGCTATTTCTAGCGTAGTCCGTTCTGCAGCGTTGTACTAGTTTAGAGGAACGCAAGCGACTTTATTCACTTGTCCAGCCGCATGTGGAGCGGGGAGGGAGGGGGAGGAGGAGGGGAGGGAAAGCCGGGGTGCAAACAAGACAAACCGGGGTGACAGCTGCGCTCGAGTCTCCGGACGATGAGACCATCGCCGACTACAACGCAGTCAACCAATCGACATCAACTGGGAAATCCCAGGTTCTCGACACAATGGCTGATTATCCCGACTCGCTTGTATCGTCAAAAGCCTCGGACTCCGGCCTTCACATCCAACTTCACCCTCTAATATTACTCACCATCTCCGATCACATCACCCGTCACGCCGCGCGATGCCAGCAGGGACCCATAGTGGGAGCTCTGCTGGGCCAGCACAACGGCCGTGAGGTCACGCTCGAGCATGCTTTCGAGTGTTTAGTAACAGAGGGGCCCAACGGTGAAGCTCAGCTTCCCGACAGCTGGTTCGCAGAGAGAGTCCAGCAATGTAAGTTTCACCCTTCACCATTCATCCTCATCTCTCTTCCCCGATAAACTGACACCCGAGTCTCCGCACCAGTCAAGGACGTGCACAAAGCACCCGCTCTTGACCTCGTGGGATGGTGGTCAACCTGCCCCTCCACAGGGCCCAATGCAGCCCACCTGCCCATCCACCGCCAGATCCTCCAGAAACACAACGAGTCCGCAGTGTTCCTCGCATTCCACCCCGCCGAGGTGGCCGGGGGCCCCTCGGCGAAT
Source organism: Aspergillus saccharolyticus JOP 1030-1 (assembly GCF_003184585.1). NCBI lineage: Eukaryota > Fungi > Ascomycota > Eurotiomycetes > Eurotiales > Aspergillaceae > Aspergillus > Aspergillus saccharolyticus. Next base: position 61,070 of record NW_020290649.1, on the reverse strand, counting down.
GGCGGCAAACTGCCTCTCACCGTCTACGAGAGCGTCTACGAGGGCGAGAACGCCACCGCCAACACGAACAATATGCAAGTCGACGGCGAGGAGCAACCGGTCCTAAGCATCAAGTTCCGCGAGCTCCCTTACTCCGTCGAGACCGGCGAAGCCGAGATGATCGGCATTGATACCGTCGCGCGAACCGCCCGCAACGCAGCCGTCTATCCCACCGCAGAATCGACCTCGCAATCACTATCCCAGGCTGAGCCACAGTCAAGTACCGCCCAGCAACCGCCCCCAGAAGAGACACCGCAACAACAACAACCATCCGCCGAACCCTCAGTCCTCCTCTCCCCCGAAGAAGAAGAGCGTACGTCCTGTCCCATCCTCGCCCAACCACCGACCTTCCAGTTTTAAAACTAACCGCATGATACAATAGTAATCGCCAGCCTCAACACCCGCCTCAACGCCATCCGAACCCTCGAGTCCCGCATCTCACTCATCAAATCCTACGTCTCCAGCATCTCCACCGCCACCTCCTCCTCCTCCACCTCCACCACCACCACCACCCAACCCCAGTCCCATTCCCAAACACCCACCCTCTCCCACCCCCTCCTCCGCAACATCAACGCCTGCCTCTCCCACCTCTCCCTCCTCACACCCCCCGAACAAAGCGCCTTAGCCGCCGAAACCCGCGCCCAGGCCAACGACGTCCACCTCGTCGCCCTTCTCGGCCAACTTAGCCACAGCATCAGCAACATGCGGGAACTCGGGAAACGCACTGCCATTCTGAACAATGCGCGCCGGACCATGGCGGCTGCACGCAAGGCTGCTCCGGCTGGCGGGATAGGGCCGTTTGGGGGGACTGGCGGTGGCGGTGGTCGTGGTGGTGGCGGCGGCGGCGGCGGCGGGGGGGACCTGCAGATGCGGATGGGGTTGCCGGGACGGTACGGGGATGAGATACCTTTTACTGGGAAGACGGATGGGTTTTAGAACGCAGAGAGAAAGTGACGGGAATCTAGACCTGAATGGGACAGGGGATAGGGACAGGGACACGAACTTCTACCTTCCCCCACCCCCCATTACTTGCAAAAGACTTTTTGAATTAGCCCCCCCGTTCTTTAGCTACGTAATGAGATTATGGCTGAACTTCTTTGCTTTTTATACTGTGCATGGATGGGGAAGAGGAAGATGGGATGTTTGATGGAGAGATTGCTTGAACTTTTAGCCGTCTTTGTGAAACGAAAAGTAAAGTGGCACTACCCATCTATACGCAGAGTGCCTCTTCCTACTATCTCCATCCTACCGTACATCAACCGTGTCCCATACCCTTCAAGAAAACGGAAACAACATAGGACTTCCACTTTCTTCTAAGCAGACAAAAGCATATATACTTCAAAAGATATCTATCTCATCAACCCATGATTCAGTCGATATTTCATGCCATGATCTCATAGAGTGTGAAAACAAGATAACGTAGATAAAGCGCAAGCGGCCAGAGCCGAGAAAACCAGAGGGTATTATACGACAAAAGAATCCAACAGAGATTGCAACCAACGCCATGAATGAAGAGGGTGACGGTGCCCTGGAGATCGAACACCGCCGAAGAAACAGCTTGCTGTAGAGGAAGGGAATGGGAAATGCAACAACCAGTGCTACGAGGTCTAGGTCATGTCATGTCACGCGCTTCGGTCTGCTTCGCCACGCTTGTGATGCAATGCAATGCAGTAAAAGCGACTGAGAGTGGAGGGGCCGTATCTACCTCCGGTGAGGGTTCTCGATGTCATACCCAGGGGGTGGGGTCTGATACGTTTCTGGAAGAGGGATCGGAGGTTGTTCTTGGAGCGCGGGTTGCCGGTAGGGTTGAGGGTGAGTAGCGGTTATAACAGTGTTGCTGTCGGGATACGGGGGGGTTCCAGAAGCGGCGCTCTCGTGGTGATAAGTGTCGTGGGCCAGGTGCTGCGACTGGATCAAGTACGGATTGTAGGCATCTTCGTAGGACATATTCATGTGCGGTGCCATGTGAGAGGGCTGGGGCTCCAGTATAGAAGAGCCGCTCAACCGGTTGTGCGAGTAGAAGCGGTTCGGATCATTGTCATCAGGCATGCCCGGGGCTAGTCCAGCAGGACTGGGCTGAGCATGGGACAAAAGCACCTCGCCTTCTTCGTCGCTGCCATATCTTCCTGCAGTCATCGCGGTTGCAGGCCCTTGGTATTCGGTTCCGGGGGGTGGGGTGACATTCTCGGTCGCATTCAGCCCAAATGCCTCCGTTGGGGTGTGGTAGCTAGGATCCGACGTCCGCTTCTTCCGTCCAACGAAGAGCCAGCGGAAACTGCGACCAACCGCCTTGAGAAGATCGATAGGGTTGAGAGCATTCAGCAGGCCTTTAATGCCAAAGCGACCACCCTGATAGGTGGTCTTCCCGTTGCCATAGAAGTCGGTAACATCGGAAGTTTGCGCGAGGAGCGAGTACGGTTGCCAAGCAAAGGCCCACAGGTGAAGGACCGAGAAAATAGCCATCTCAATACAGATGAGAATGTTAGGCAGTCCAACCTTCAAATCGGGGGACTGAATTGTCGAGGTGGTTTTGATTACACCCGAGGAAGAGAGGAACGAGATTAACGTCTGCCAATACTGTTAGACCGACTGCCACGGAACTAGGTCGCAGAGTCCGCTTACCGACTGCCAGAATGACAGGAAGATCACAAGTTTGATAGAGAGAATCTTCAAGAAGGGGGAATGTTGGCTGATGTCGTCTTTGATCTGGATGTAGTACTGGATCAGGCAATACATGGCAATCGAGACGGCGATACACTCCACGACCATAATCTATTGAGGAACCATAATCAGCCCCAAGTCCAGCAGGACCTGAATGAGTAGCACATACCCAAATGTGCGAGAACGCAGGGTTGAGCGATTCTTCGCAGTAGACATTGAAATGCTGCGTGATGACCGCAATGACAGTCATGAGAACTCGTAGGACACAGTATTGGAAGATGCCCACCCAGATCACCTGTTATTCTTGGTCAACGGATGATCTTCGCGACTCAAAGGGTCTACCCACGTTAAACCAAGTCAAGCCACTGCGAGGGGTTCTCCACACGCCTTTCTCACCACCGGTAATCTTTTGTAACCACGGGATTGGCCAGACCCAAGGCTTAGGTACCACGCCTCGGAAATACTCTTTTTGACTATGCAAATCCGGTGCGACGTAGGCGCAAAGCAGGGAGAAGAAAGAGGAAATGGCGAACGCTTCGTAACAGTTTCCGATCAAATCGTAGTACACATCGTTCTTGTAGAAGAGCGTTCCAACCCATGCGACAACTGAGTAAATAGGGATCATCAATAGGATTCGGATTTGACTGCGAAATACCACGGTGGGGTTAGTATGTGAGACTCTGGCTCAGCGCAAAGCTCAGGCGAAACGTACTGTCGTTGCTCGATCGGCTTGCTGTAATGCGTGGCATGCATCATAATCAGGTAAAAGGAAACGATCATTGAAATGAGGCCAAACACGCCGCCTACCATGAGGCAGAGCTGGTGAAAAGTAATGCCGCCTTCCCAGAGGTCAACCTCCGTGACTATGCGAATGCGAATGAGACTCGCGTTAGCTCGAGGCAACAGTCCCCAGGGTCGCAAATTGCAGCGGAGGGCAGGCGGAGGACGGAAAGGGACATACTGGTCTCATCTTCGACGGTGGAATTACACACCGGCCAACCCATTCTCGCGGGTGGAATATGAACACGTTGACAGTGTAAAACGTCAGATTGTGCGGTGAGAGACTGTGAGGGTGGCCGAAGGAAAAGAACAGAGCGGAAAACTTTATAAGGAGGAGGAGGCGTCCAGGCGTCGCAAATTGAAGGAGGAACGAGAAGATGGAGGACTTTCTATCTTATCCGCCCAGCGCCGGGCTTGGCCCCAAGAATGAGCGACGCAACCCCTGGGAGCCACCCGAGATTAGACTTCCGTCCACAGTTTTGGCGCCGGTGGAACTCGCTGCGAGGGAAGGGTTCGTGGGTCGAGCCGACAAATAAAAGTGGGAGAGTAACTGGCACGCAGGAAAAGGCGCCGAGAGAAGGTGAGCTTCGTGTTGTGTTGCTTGGTGTTGCTTGGCAGGCACCGCGAATAACAGAAGAACACGGGGGGGGGGGGAAGAGAAAAGTGAGGGAAATAAAGAAGAGAGAGAAAGAGAGGCTGGGGATCAACAGTGATCGACGAGGAAGGAGAAGAGAAATGAATTTGAACCTATGTGAGTATGTGGACAAAGCGACTGCTTGGGGGACAATGAAGATGGTACATTTGAGTGATGATCTTGAAGGCATGCAGTGTTATGTCACTGCGTGTGTGGCAGTCAAGAGGAAGAACGTTTAACTAAGCGCTTTCAAATTCGGGATTGGACGAAACGCTGCTGCTGAAACGAAACAAGACCCTTTGTGTGGATGACGAACCACATACCATACCATTCCAATACACGTCATCCCCACGGATCCCCCGCCAAAAGGACGGTAAATGAGTCCAACTCGAGTAAGTAACTTACATCACAAACGGTATTGCAGTACCCACTGGCCACGGGCTGCTGCGCCACTTTCCCGAAATAGCTGGAACTGCCTCAATTCAATCCGCTTGCTGTGTATTCCATACATGGTGTGTACACACTATGTATGGAGTACACAGCACTCCGTACTAACTGCACAATTTCCCCCTTACTCGATTGATTATGCTGAGTCTGTCCTCGTACTAACTATCATTTCATTTTTTATTAAGTACCTGAGGACTCTTCTACATCACAAATCACAGCCAAGCAGCGTTCTTCATTACAACTCTAGCCGGCCGAGGATCGACTCCCCACTTGCGCAGTCGTCACCTAATTTACATTCATCTTCTCTTCTTTTCCTCCCCCTTGTCATTGCATCTGTCTAAGTACTATGGCCGAGTACCGATGACTACATCCGTTCAATCATTGTCGTTGTCGACATCACCCCTGTTACCAACGACTGCGCCGGTCGTCTCGCCACGAATCACCCATCCCTCCTCCCCGTCCTCGGCCGCCGCCGCGGCCGCCGCGGCCGCCGCGTCGCCCCCGTCCACCACCCAAGTATTCCGGTCCCTTGTCGACAAACTGGTCCCCATCTTCAAAGGTGATACGACGGGTCTCATCGCCTCCACGTCGGGGAAATGCGCCTTTCCGTAGCAGCTCATCGAACCGATCGAGACGCCGGTCGGCCACCTCCCGGGTAACGGGCAAATAGTAGAGCTTGGGCTTGGTGGTTGTGGACATGAACAGCTCGTCCAACGGCTTGAACCCCTGGCCGGGGTGGGATTCCGACCGTGTGGTCCCAGGGTGACTGGGACGTCGACTGGGGCCCCGACCTTCTGCGCGTGGACCAGTCGGCGGTGGGCGAGAGAAGCCGGTGAGTTCGGGGGCGCGCGCAGCTTGGGCCGCCGGTTTGCGGGAATCGACTTCCTCCAGCACCGCTTCGACACCGTCGTCGCTCCGGTCGTATCTCACCTCCCAACGAGGCGCGGGGCCACCGCGCTGTCGAGCGCCCTCCTCTCGTTCAACCCACGACTGTAGCTTGTCTTCCGGGATAAAGTCGACAAACAATGCTTTGCGGTTGCGTTCGTTAGGCCATATGGTCCCGTGGAGGGCCGCTCGGACACGCGATGCGGCCGACACACTCGTAAAACTCACGAAGCAATGGGTCTTGATTGGATCCAGGTAGTAGTCGAGAATCACATCAGCATTCGGAGAAGCATCCGGGGTCGATGCAAGGTTAATCAGATGGCTGCGAAGGGTCGCCGGCTGCATCGGTCGCATCAGACCTCCCACGTAAAGCGCAGCAGTGGCAGCATGTAAGGCAGGCTCGAACTCTGCATCATCCGCAGTAGTGTCAGGGGGAGGGGACGGCGGACGGGCTTGGTCGGGATCCGGGCCCGTGAAGAGGCCTTTGAAACGGACATCGTGTTTCGGCGGGGCATCTTTCTTGGCTGCAAGGGCTGCATCATCGGCGGTCGGGACAGACTCCGTTTCTCGACCTGACGCCGCCGTCTCAGGCGCCGCACGTGCCTCAGGGGGTTCGCGTGGCGTTGCTGCCTCTTCTTCTCCCTGCTGATCCACTTCCATGGCAGACGATCCTTGATCTTCGGGCAGAAGCACGCGGGGCTCTTCTTCTTGCGCTTTCGCCTTTTTGATGGCAAGGGCTTCGGGTGTGGGCACAGGACTCTGGCTACGTCGCTTGCGCTTGCGGCGATCTTCCAACAGTTCCTCTGTGGGAAGAGGAGTTGAAAATGCAGTGTTCATCTCCGAGGCAAGAGCCGTGGACGGGGCTGTCTCCTTGAGCTCTGTATTCTGCTTGACCGCCGTGAGCTCCTGCGCCGGTGCATCTCCGGGAGCCTGCTCAACCGGGGCTGCAGGAGGCTCAGTCTTTGTGTCCTGCACTGCAGAGGTTTCGGTCGCGGTCGCGTCACCCTTCTCTTGCAGCTCTTGCGCTTCTGCCTCTGACTCCTCCTTTTCTTTCTGTTGTTCTGCTTGTTCTGCGGGTTTCTCTGCGAGGTGGTTGCCACCGGGAACATCCTCGTCTACCTTTTGCGGTTGAGGAGATACAGTAGCGCCATCCTGCTCCGGCGTTGATTCCTTTGGCTGTGTTGACTCGGCTTCCGTATGTTTCAATGTCTCTTCGGGTGTGGGCGCCGTGTGCGCAACCTCTGCCTCTGGGTCGACGTCCTGCGCAGGCTGTACCTCCTCGGGTTCAGGTGGTCCGTTCACTTCGGTCTCGTGCGCGTTGTCGCGATCTGAGCCGGGTTCCGCGGTCGCATCCTGTCCAGCAGCTTCGCGAGCGTCCTCCTCCTCCAATCGGTCGATGATTTGTTGTTTGACGCGCAGACCGGTCTGGGCGATGCCGCGGCGCTTCAACTCGGCCTTGAGGTCGGTGACCTTTAGTTTCGAGTAGTCGGTCATATTGTTGGGGTCGTGTATGTGTTCGCGTGGGCGGGAGTGAGGTGCATATATAGGTCGGTGGAAGGGCTGTTTAGTGGTAGGGGTTATGATTTAAACGGGGTTTGTCATGGCTGAAGGATATATATGCGATGCAGTGCTATCCTGCGGGGTGGTAGTCACTCGGGGAGTAGTGAGCAGGTAGTCAGTAGTCAATAGTAGTCAATAGTAGTAAATATGTAGTAGTAAGTAGTAGTAATAAGGGCGACGGTCGGGCTGAGCTTGACTGGTGGAAGACAGATGATGTCGTGCGCTAACGCGGTTCGAGGCTGTGATTTGACTGGAAGAAGCTTAGTGTCATTCCACATGGGGGACTTGCTTAGTCACGGCGCTGGCCTGGTCAAACTAACTGTTTCAGGTCTAGTTCAGTTGACTACGCCTTGTAGCCTGAGGTTTCGATCATTCATTCCATTACCCAAAACTTTTGTTTTGTTCTTATTTTATTTTAAAAGCAGACACCCATCCATCCTGTAAGATTTTTGGTGATTTGTTCGTAAATACCGAAAGTGGGCTGCTGCATAGTTCCCCAAGTTTCTCACTTATATCTGTGAATACAATGCTTTTCTCTCTGAAGGCCTGGGATATGACTATAGTACTTGTTATCAGATAATCTGGGAACGGACCCCGCAGCAGCCACCCTTTTAGTTATCTTGTTAATGCTGATGACATCTGACAGCTCAATCTCAGAAGCCCTTCATCTTCCGAAAATAGGAGAATAGTGTGAAACATATTACCTCCGTGTCTGGCTGGTGTCTGTCTGAAGATAAATCCCAGATCGGTACTTAGTTAACTATGGTTGAAGAGCCCCTGGGGATAGTAATCGAGACAACTGAATCGACAAGCTACAACTACCTACCCCTACAATCAACCACTCATTCACTAGTACAAGAATCATCCCATTTCTCCCGTATCCACGCCCGATAGATAACGTAGTCTCCGCAGATAAAGCCTCTGACAACACCCGTCCTCAAACTCCGGCAGCCCCAACCGTCAGCGTTGGTGCGGAGAGGAAAATAGCCCTGCAGCTGCAGATCTATAAGTACAGCAGCACAGTAGCGTATGAACCAGGGCTTCGACGACTCAATTCCTCTATATTCGCCTCATTGAACTCCCCCATCTTTCACAGGTGCAACACATTCCACTATTATGGCCCCCATCCTCCCCATCGACAACCCCACCCTCCCCTTCTGGCGCACGGAGCTCGACGAACTCGACACTCTCCGCACCACCGCCTCCCTCCCCGCCGAAAGCGACATCGTCATTATCGGGGCTGGCTACGCGGGGGTGACTCTCGCCTACTACCTGCTTAAACAACTCGGCCATGAGACCAACACCACCACGCCGAAAATCACTCTCCTTGATGCTCGACAGATATGCTCTGGCGCTACGGGGAGGAATGGTACGACAGGCTGAACCACATATAGTTACCCTTCCCACCCCCTCCAAGCCAAACGACGAAATACATACAATACAATCCCACATCTCCTTCCAACCCACCCAAACTGAAAACATCAGAACCCAAACTAATGGATAGAGGATATAGGCGGCCACCTCCGCCCCGACATCTACGGCCATATCCCCACCTACATTGAACGACACGGCCTCGACTCCGCCATCGAGATTGCCGAATTCGAGTACGCCCACATGCAAGCCCTAAAGGATCTGTTGGTGGAGGAGCAGATCTCCTGCGACTTCAACATCACGCGCAACATGAACGTGTATCTCAGCGAGGAAGGCGGGGAGCGCGCGCGCCAGGCTTACGAGAAGTTGTTAGCGCAGGGGGTGGCTGTGGCGAGGGATTTGCATTATACTTCCGCAAAGAATGCTGAGGGGGTATGGTTTCTTTCCTCTCCTATTCTTTCCTTTGCCTTGCTACTTGGTTAGTTGATAGGAGATGCATGGGGGCGCCGGGGGTGGGGGCGGGGAGGATTTCGTTATCAGGGTGATTGCTAAACTCAGACTTACACTCACCTTAGATATCAGGGGTGAAAGGCGCAAAAGCCTGCCTCTCCTACACCTCCGGCACGCTATGGCCGTATAAACTCATCCTGGGTTTGCTGCACAGGATCGCCGGGTCGCCGGCGTTGAACGTCCAGGCGCAGACCCCTGTGACGGCGGTGACTCCCAGTGGAGAGGGTGGACATCTCATCCACACGCCCCGGGGCGTCCTCCGCGCCGGCAGAGTCGTCTACGCGACCAACGCCTACACGGCTGGTCTGCTGCCGGAGTACGCCAAGAACATCGTGCCGTGTCGGGGCATCTGCTCCCACATCGCTTTGCCAGCCGGTCACGACGCGCCGTTTCTGCCCTACTCGTATGTGGTGGTCACGAAGGAGGGCGGCGGGGGCAGTTATCTGATCTCCAGGCCGGATGGGAGTATTATCGTCGGCGGGGCGCATTTCACGTTCAAGAAGGAGAAGGAGCTGTGGTATGGGGTTGTGGATGACGGGACGCTGATCGAGCCGACGCAGCATTACTATGATGATTTCATGCAGAGGACGTTTAAAGGATGGGAGAAGAGTGGGGCGTATGTTAAGGAGATTTGGACGGGGAGTGAGTGATTTTTTTTTCCCTCTCTTTTTATCCTTCGGAAGGTTGAACGGAGGAAGCTGACTTGAAATACGCTAGTTATGGGGTATTCGTACGACTCGCATCCGCATATTGGGCAAGTCCCAAACAAGCCGGGCCAGTATATCTGCGCGGGTTTTAATGGACATGGCATGCCGGTGGTGTTGCTCAGCGCCAAGGGGCTGGCAGAGATGATTGCGACGGGGAAGACGTTCGAAGAGACGGAGACGCGCATGCCCCGGGTCTTCAAGACAAGTGCGGAGAGGATCCATAAGGCGCAGACGGGGCCGGAGGGAGGCGATATCCTTGGAAAATAGTCTGGTCATATCGACATAGACATAGACACCTTACCCATATTACAGGTGCACCCGCTGCTTCAACCCGATGCTACATCCATCTGTCAATGCACCATCGAGTTCAAAAACTCACTCATCCAATCATCATACGCAACCCCTAGCCCCAAAGCCCCAAGCCCAGCGCCAGCCCCAAATTCCTGACCCAATACCCCCCTTCCTCCGGCAGCTCCCTGCGGCTCCTCCCCACCACTCCCACTCCCACCCCCAAACCTCCTCTGCCACGCCAACCGCATAGACTCATACTTCCCCACCGAGTAGAAGAACACCTCCCCGTCATCCACCACCTCTCCATCCCCCTCTCCCCCCTCGCCCGCAGACCCAGACCCAGACCCAGATCTCAAGGGCCTCATCCCCTCCAACCTCGCCAACGCCGCCGCCTGCCCCAGATTCCCAATCACGCTGTCCAACACCTCCAAGACATCCAGCTCCCGCCGCACGCCCGCGCGATCCCACAGCGGATCCTCGAGGGTGGAGAGCCGGTACAACGCCGCAAGAGTCCGGGCGAGCTGGGCGAAGACGGTGAATGGGAAGCCGGTGTACTCGGCCGGGGGGATGGAGAGGAAGGTGTCGAACCAGGCTTTGGTGGCTGTGAGGGCGGTGGAGAGGGTTTCGAGATGGGGGAGGTTGAGGCGGGTGGTTATGCTTGTGTTGGCTGACGGGGACGGGGCAGTGTTGGTGGATGTGGTGTGCAGGAGGGAGGGTTCGGTGAGGGATAGGGTTGTGTGGGTGTTGTGAAGGTGGATTATTTCTAAGTCAGTTAGCGGGTTTCCTGGCCTGTGCTGGTTTCGGGTGTATGGGGTTTAGGGTTAGGGACGTACTGTATTCTTGGGTGTGGGGAGGAAACTTGGTTTGGGCGGATGCAAGGTATGAGTTGAGGGCGTGTTGGTAGGTGGATACTGGGGCTCGGAGGGTTGAATATGGGTTCATCAGGGTGGAATGAGAGTGTGGCGGTGGTGCTTCGGTCTGGTTCACCCGCTCGTTGATGAGTTGGCAGCGTACTTGATGGACGAGAACCTCATCGTTGGGGCAGTCGGGGTGCCGGCTGAGGGTTTCGAGACATTCTTCTAGGTAGGGTGTCCAACGCAGGGATTCTGCTTTCTTGAAGAAAAGAGAGATACTAGGTGTGATAGTGGTGTTAGTACCAGTCGTGCAGCTGCTTTTGCGGCGTACCTCGAGGTCAGAAGGTAGCAACCCAGAACTGCTCGGCGCTCCTCTTTGGTCCGCGCCGGCGGCGTCGCAGGGGGGTCATCGAGTGAGGAATAAAGACAAAGGAGGAGAGAGCCCTCGATGGAAGAGGGCTTGTCCAGTGAGAGATCATACACGACCGCAAGGGCGAGCTGGCTGAACATGATCAGGCTGAGTTTGCGGAAAACCTGCTGGCCAGACCTGAATTGAGGTTAGGATGACTAGACCTAACGAACGCGACCAGCACGTACCACGCAATGAAGATCAATATGCCCAGGAGCAGGTCGAGATCGCGACCTACGTAGTTGAGTACGGCCTTTTGCGCGACGACCTCCTTGACCTTATCGCAGAGCGCACTGCGCTGCTTTACGCTCTTCGACGCAACGGCCATAACACACAGCCACATGAATGGCCGCTCGCGCTGCAGATGCCGGGCCGTCGTCCCAGGCGCAAAGTAAATGAAGGGTAGATACGGCAGCTTCTGCGTGAGGAATGCCGTCAAGCACTCCTCAGCCTGCCACGGTGAGAGGTCAAGCGCAGCATCCGCAGCATCAGCCAGGCCATCCCATCCCTGCTCAATTGATTTGGAAGACTGCACGCGGGTCCGCGGGTTTCTTAGACTTTGAGACTCTCCGCTGGGCGTTTTCCGCGAGACACCGCGCGAGCTCCGTGGCCGGGCACCTGTCGCTGTCGAGCTCAGCTCCGCCTCAATCAAGTCGGCATACTCATCCGCGGCCGATGAACGCGCCGCCCGGGCACGAAGCAAGGCGACCACATCGTCCAGCTTCTTCTCCAAGCGGCCGCTCTTCGGGGCCGTAGCTTTGTGGAGATTTTGTCGGCGCTGGAATGCGGAGGGCCGACACTCTTTGTTCAGACGTTGACACCTGTGGGACATGCATCAGTGGGGATGGTGGAGGTAGTGGAGAACATGCAGTGCTTATCCTGAGGGAACCCACCGTTGGCATTGACCTCCATCTTTGGACAGGATGCATTTGCATTTCGCGCGTGAACAGTTCATACATGCGCGCCCGTATGGGGCGGGAGAAAGATCGTATTGCGTTGGAGTCTGGTCCATGGGGGGTTCGGGGTTCCTCAGCAGGGAGAGTGTTTGTAGCTCACGGAGGATGAGGTGAATGTCTCTCTCCGCCTAACTTACTAGTTATAATGTCTCTACCGGATGTTTCCGCCTACCGGGATCTCCATCTCAACCTTAGGACTTATAGTGCCTCTTCCTAATCTATCTTATTTACGGAGTACAGTAGATCATGTTATACTCCGTACACCTTCTATTGGCAAAAAATCCTACTCAGAACCTCACGTATGCCTGCGACCTCAGCTCAATTCGAGGATCTTTTTTAGTAATTAGTACTACTGTGATTACTAGGTCTCTTTATAGATGAGTTCATCTAGCTAAGAATTTGCAACTATATATATATCTAAAGACAAACCATAGTTATATCTCCAGGTACAAGAGACAAATACTGCGAATGATCTGGGCGATAGTATCCGGCATGCCCTGCTTGGGAAAGTAAGTGCCGTGACAAGGATGCACATCAATCGTATGCTGCGTTTCACTCTCAAGCAAGTGCCAATCTGCCGCTGGAAGCTGGGGGTGAGAACTGTATCGTTCTCGCACAGGATGTAGGAGACGGGGAGATATTTGTATCCGACGTACATCAGTTCCCCATCGAAACTCAACCACGAGTACCAACTCAACTGCCTGACCAGCGCAATTACCTCGTTTTGCGGTATGTCTGGGCAAATCGAGGGACCGGTGACTTGGTTTTCCAGTGGACGTCAATGTAGGAGATGGGAGATAGGTCAGGGTTTGACGTATATATAACATCATCTGAGTGAGATAGATAGATTAGGGAGATTCGCGATAGATGAGCAACTTAGTACTGAGGTTGAGTGAACTGTCAGAATCACCACACTCATTGGGCTTCTACTGGCTTAAGGAGCCATAGAGAAAGAAGCTGAGAGATCGATGCCTTTCACAGCTTATCAAATTGGCATTTCTGACTTCGTACCTTCCTACCCTTCCCCTCCTCTTCGGAGCTTTTTCTCTCTTTTTTTTTTTTTTTTTTTTTTTTTTTTTTTTTTTTTTTTTTTTTTTTTTTTTTTTTTTTTTTTTTTTTTTTTTTTTTCAGGTAATTGTGTTCATTCTTCGATATCAAAAATTATAGCTTCCCTACCGGAGAAAACCGCGGAACGAGGGAATCAAAGAGGAGGAGAACTCATTGAATTGTAATGCCTGGCTCTGACTATGGCTGCTGATAATTGGTTACTTAGAGGATAAACCTATCGATAATTTCTGCTAGAAACCCGACCTGATAACTCACAGCATGCGAGGAGATTAGACATGATTCGTCATTGTATATACACCCACCCACGCCCAGGGAACAGCATAGAACAAATGAAGCAAACGCAAACCTTGCTATAGATGCACCGCACATCCGTGCCCTCCAAACCACGGATAGCACTAGAACAACTTTCATTCTGATAGCATGATAAGGATATATATTGCAGCAAAACAGCATCATTCAACAAAGTCCGATGTGGTGTAATGGCTAACATCGCTGTCTCTCACACAGCAGCTCGGGGTTCGATTCCCCGCATCGGAGATTACTTTTTCACTTTTTGTCTTGTGCCCTGTAGTAATCGCTAGCAGCTGTATAGGATGATAGCACGTCGATATCAGACTACAAAAAAACGAACCCGAGCTGCTGTGTGACAAGACACAAGCTCAGCTGGCTTGTTGGCATTGCTGAACATTTTAGTAAATCACCGGGACCTGGAGGTCGGTTCACTGACGGACAGTGGACCATCTCAAATCCTAACAGGCCCTCCATAGCAATAATCCCGACTATGAACCATAAAACGCCCGACTGTGATAGCGGAGAAAGTAACTAACATACATCATACATAACCACATCACCCCAAACAACCAAACCAATGACCGCAACAAACCATAAATCATCCATCCATAATCACCTCCCCCACCAGACGACAGACCACCACAGCCTGCGCTCAAGAGCACCAACAGCGCACCACACCTCTCCTACCCTCAAATTGACCAAATCTACCGCTTCATCCTCTCCTCCCCCTCCCTAACCTCCCCCAACAACCCCACCAACTCCCTTCCCCCCTCACTCTCCCTCCCCTCAATCTCCAACCCCCTCTCGACCAACCGCCTGGCCTCCTCCCACCTCCCCATCTCCACCAAACACTTGCCCCCCCGCCACCAAGCCTTCACATTCCCCACCGGCTTACTTTCAACACTACACCGCGCATCCACCAACCCCTCCGCCCACAACCGCTGACTCATCCATGCCTGCGCGCGGTTCGCATACAGTCCCGCCAGCTCATCCCGAGCCAGCGTCACGGGCTCCCACCCCGGCCGGCCGAGCGCCATGTCGATCGCGTACCCGTACAGACGCGCGGCATCCGCGAACCCGTTTTTCCGGTAGGCGGCGTTGGCGCTGTCGCGGAGTTTGGCGATCTGCGCGCTGCGTTTCGGGTTGATGGGCAGGGGCGGGGGCGGGATTTGGTTGGGGGTTTCGAGGAGGAGTCGGTGGAGGGTGTTGAGGGCGGCGAGTTCGGATTCCAGGGCGGCGGTTGAGGAGCCGGATGGTGAGCCCGTGGGAAGCGGTTGGCTGAGGGTGATGGCTTTGGAGGTTGGGGAGAGGTGGAGGGGGAGGGGGTTGTAGAGGTCGATTGATGACATTTTGGAGGACTTTGTGTTGCGGGGGGTTTTGCGGTGGATTGTTGTTGTCGTTGTTTAGGTGGTGGTTGTTTAGGTGGTGATTGTCGTCGTAATCGGGTTTCGGGTGGTGAGATTATGAATTAGATCTCGTTTTCGAGGGTATATTATTCTGGTGTATCGTGGTCTCGTGTGGACAGGACTGTGTAGCTGGGAGGTAGTGTACCACAGTATAGTACTTGAAGCAAAGTAGTCGAATGGTCTGTGCGGAGAGTTAGTTCTGAGATGTGACTTCAAGTTGCATCCAGTCGACCTACAAATAGATAGACCTAGTCACCCAACGGCTTCGAGGAAAGGATATGCGTACACCAGTCCAGAGTAGGTACTCAGTCGAGGATGCAGTAAACAGATGAGCTGTCCTAATCTTGACCTCGTGGTTAGCGTTCAAGCAAGGCGGTGGCAGAATCCATGCTTCGCGCGACTTGCCGCAATCCAGTGGCTGTCATCCTCGCTGAGAGAAAATAACTAAGGTACTACAATTACTAAGCTGAGGTACCCAGGTACACAGTGTGACAGTATAAATATAAATTCATCTATGAGTACTCCCAAACAATACATCGTCATCCGATAAGTCGTCAGGTATCTCCAACACACAACATACAGTCGTCATTTTACAGCCAAAAGATCAGAGATAATCAACCAAAGTGAATCGGAAAATGCGCCCACAACACCGCCCATGGTTCGTCTCGAAGGTCTTGTCTTTTCTTTATTTTATACCCGCATCGCCCCAACTACCGCCCGTATCCGCTATGACTCGGCTCATACTCCGACGGAGAGTAATGCTGACCATGCGCTCCACCGTAGCTAGTACTGTAGTCGTGCAGCACGCTGCCCGTCGACACCGTCGGATCGTAGGCCCCCGAGGCCGCAGACCGGCCGTGCGTGGTGCTTCCAAAATCATCCGCCTCACTCTGGTGCAGCAGGGCATAGTCCTCATCCCGATCGCCGCGGACTGACGACCCCATCCCCGCGCGCGAGCGGAAGTCGTCTTCCTCCTCCTCGAAATCGTGCGCCGGGTTGGACGAGAAGGCGGCCTTAGTGTGGGCGGCAAAGGTCGGATCGGAGACGGCGTCGGGCAGGGTACCGGTGCGACGGAAGTGCACGACATTGCGGAAGGATAAGAAGGCAGTGAACACGAAGAGTAAGCTAGAGGGAGTCACATGTTAGCACAGACTCGGAAGACACAGACAGCGAAAAAAAAAACTTACAAGACGATGACACCCAAGATCACGGTGGCGGTGCTGATCTTGCATTTGCTGGCACTGCCGTAAGCCCAGTTGTCGCAGCCCTTCTTGCTATCACTGTCTGACGAGCTGTCGCTCTTCCCCTTGCTCTTCCCCTGCGCCACGTAGCTGGCGACACAGACCCAGGCACTGAACCATAAGATAGCGTACAGGCAGTCCACCGTAGCGAAGGCGTAGACATTGCCGAAGCGGCGGGCGCGCGGCCACATCGGGACGGCCACTAGGTAGATGAGACCGGGGATACTGAGCCAGCACTACGAGACATTAGCTTCATAGTCTCACAGCCACTAAAGAGCACTCACCATGGCCCAATACCAGGCCGATCTCCCATCAATGCCATCGCCCTTGGTGAACACCGCGATAGTCAAGGCCCACGCCAGGAAGATGATGAACCCCTGGAAGCCATGGATGAAGTTTTTCGTCCGGCCTGGGTTGAAGGAAGGCCGTGCGACTTTCATGTTGCTGAGAGGGTGGTCGGGTGGTCGGGTTCCCAGTGATGCCTGATGACGGTGTAAGGCGTTTCCTTACGCTGGAAGCCAACCGCGTGGGATATATGGACTGGACGACTGCGCAGGTAGAACAAGGTGTATAGCGCCAGAAACTGAATGGCGGGTCGAATGGCAGGAAGAGGGCACAGCGTCAGCGAAGAGGCCGAGAGTGAGGAACGCAATGCGATTGTTTATGCAGACGGCAGCGGTCGAAAAACCAACGGCGAGGTAAACGGGGCAACCCGATCGTGCCGCGCGGACACTAAAATAGAGGGGAGACTGCGACGTAATGGCCCCGGGAGTAATCTTCAACCGGGCGACAACAATGAGGCACAGCAAGTGTAGAGATAACCAAGAAGTTGACCAGGAAGTAAGAGGAGAAGAGTAGAAGAAGAAGAGGAGGACGACGAGGAGGAGGAGGAGGAGGAGGTACCGCGAGGCTGAATAGCTGAGTGGGAGGGGAAGCTCGTGATGGAAGGGTGAAATGTGGCTGTCACAACAATAATACATTTCATTCATGGAATTCACTTTTGATTCCCTCAATCGTCGGTACGGTACGGTTATCCTGCCGATTTTACCGCTTCTACCATAAAGGGTCTAGCCTGTCTTGTAATGCTCTTCCCAAAATAGAATCGCAGCACATGGCTTTTTCGATGCACAAGCAAGCAAAAGCACAAGCAAGATCAAGGTTCCCTCCGTACATTAAGTTAGATGTGGTGATGGTTACAGACTCTGCTCTCCTCATACCGATTACATACTAGGCTCAGCACTTTCTGGCTGCCCAATGGGTATCTGGCACAAGCAGCTGACGTATTCTCTTCCCTACCAACACAGCCCATTTGAAAACGATGACACTTGTTCAGTGATAATTAAAGGGCAGTCGGGCATATGATCTTAAAGATTGAGCACTGCAGTCCCAATCGTCTGGGTGGGCCATGAGACCTGCGCGTCTACACAATCTGATGTGTCAGATGCCAGGTCTACCCGCAGAAAGTCGAATCTGTGTGTTGCTCGATTGCTCGACCATAATTTGCCCACTGAGTCATCCTGCTGTGGCCGCTCCCCCTTGATAAGAGTAAGGTAATGTAATCATCCTAAAACGAAAGGCCCGGTATACTCTGTGCAAGACGATAACTGGTCTTCTTTGTTGTCTTCAAGTACTCCGTACTCCGTACTCCGTAGTAGTCTAGCCGTTTCACAACGCCAAGGTAGCTTGTTCTCATGGAAACAGGGGCCGCTACTCAGGGAGATACAGCCACCACGCCCGAGGCTTGGCCGAGTCCACCACTGAAGATCAATCTTTAATTCTGATTGTTCAATTACCCCGAAATCACTGTGTATCAGAATGTTTCAGATTCACATCCTCAACATTTCATGAATTCGTTTGTTCAAAGTTGCAGATCTGCAAATAGCTAATATATTCAACATACGCCACTCGATGCTCCTTTTATACAATAAAATCGTCTCATGTGCTGTGATCCGTCACAACTCGGTCACTCATTCGGAAAAGGAGAAGAGAGGAGTAGACAGTAGTCCTCAAAAAAGGAGAGAAAGTGGTAAAAACCCTGGACACAAAGGAGAATCATCAAACCGCCAACATAACGAACACGTCATGTCGGCTTGCCATGGGTCGAATTAATAATCATTTCCATCTCTTTAAGAGGTTGATAGATATGCGTATGCCACCACCATGGCAATGGATCAATGGCGGAAAAGCGCCAATTCTTCCAGAACAGAAGCAGCCGGCTTCCTTCGTCGAGACTGCGATCGATCTGCTCGATCGCCGGGTAGAGTGCCGGCAGCACCCTCCGCACATCGCAACTTCGCACCACCTGGCACAGACTGAAATTCTCGGGAGGCGGGGTGGAAATCTCCGCGTCGAGGGATGCAAGATCCATTCTGGGCACTTCGCCCGAAACCCCATTGATGTGTGGCGTGAGTACCCCCAGGTACTCCGTGACTAACGAGTCGGGCTTGTCTTCGAGAAGGAACTTGGCTGCCGCGGCACCTTGCTCGCAGCCCTCGATATGAATCGTGTAGCGGAGAACATTGTCGCTAAACTCCTCGTCCACGGTCAAATGCAGGCGCAGATGGCCGCTCAAGCGGGGTCCACCCTGTAGCGCGAACCGTTCCATGAGCGCATGTGTCGCCCTGGCCAGTCCCCTGTCTAGGCGCGAGCGACCCCAATCGGACTGCTTGTCGCCTGGATAGATCTTAATAGCTTTGACATGGCCACAAATGACCATGATCTCTGCGACAAACCGCCCCAGGCGCGTCTGTTGCTGTAATATCCATGGGCGTTCCTTGGAGATTTGGATCTGACTGACCTCGGAGTAGGTCATACTGAGGGTCCGCTTCGGCAGGACGACAACCTGATCGTCTCCGGGGGTGGGGGTCGGTCTCCGCATCTGATAAACCTTCGACGGCGACCGATGCAAAATCCTGTGGATGGCGTCCCGCGAGAGCACCTGATGTTTCTCCACCACGGGAAGTCGCTTCTCCATCAGATACTGGTCAAACGTGTCTTGATTGCTGAAAGTTTCGGCAAGGGTGGCGTCCAGCGTGATGCATTTGCAATGGGTCCGGCTCTCGATCACCTGTTTGGCCGACGCATCGTCGAGGGCGGAGGCCTCATTCGCGCACGGGATCCAGATCTCCACCTTTTCTTTCTGGATGATGTCGAGCAGCCGGGCGCTGTACTTGGTCTTGGGAACGTGGTAGAAGGCGGCCAGCGTCTTGGACATGCCTTCGCCGGGGGCGATGGCGCCCTCTGTGACGTTGGCCCCGATTACCCGATGGCCGGCGTAGTACCAACCCCGGGCCACCGCGAGCCCATGCGGGGTGTTGACCCCCGTGACGAGGACGGTCTTGGGCCGAAAATGCTCATCTCGAAGGATTTTCTGTCGTCGGCGTTCGTGACTGGACGATTCTGAAAGGTCGCCGGGGACGTAGCCCACAGCGTAGGAAGCCAACAGGATGGTGTTGTCCAACGGCAGGAGGGCGATCGAGACCGCAATCCGCACGAGATGGAAAATCACATGGATCTGCAGCATGTCGCGGGCGAATTGTAAAACACTTTCCTGAGGGATTGAGCTAAATGCTCGTCGTACTGTGTGTATAGCCATTATGATGTCAGCTGATGATCGCAGTACCGATTGTTGCACAGGAAGCATTGACAGCCCGCGAGTATTTATGGTGACATTGTAGCAGAGGGGGATGGGCAGCACCAGCAGCAGCTTGGGGATGCTGCTGCAAGCAAGTGGACCACGTCAGCGATGCGTACCTGAAGATGAAATCAACTGCTGCGTTGTTGAGAGGACGAGTGAGGTGGCTGGGCCGACACACGGAGCATGAGCAGCACCGTATTTTCAACCACACGTCGACTGAACGACGGGAAGTTATAAACCATGGGTACAAGATGGTCACCGTATGATTTTCGTGGATAAACCGGATGACGACCCCTCATTCATACGATGGCCGAGGGGCTGGACTTCAGCTCTGCCTTTGTGCAGGGATTGGCGGCAATTGCACGAATCATCATCCTTCCAGAGTTGCCCAGGCTGAAGGGCCGCAGGCGGCAGAACGAGGCATTGCAGGTCGTAGCATCGGTGAAGTGAATCAAGTCTCTCAGCTGGTTTTACTTTGGTGATCTGCATGATGTGTATCGGACGGAAACAATGGACATGCAAGAAGCTGCCAGTGAGAAAGTGAAGGGAGGACTTGTGTCCAAGTGGCTTTGAAACCGCCCTGCGCCGATGGCCCCCGTGCAAAATAGCCCTGAGAGTGCGGCCACCCTGTCTTATCAGCCGGATCCAGCCCACCTGCAGCTACCAATCAGTGTCGCAAGGCGAAGACAAGCATATAGCCATCCTTGTAACTCGGAGCACTCATCTAGACCTTCAGTAGTGCCAGACGTCATACTCCGTACACGATCAATGGTTCGTCTCGGTTACTCCACCACGTGAGGTGGAGCAGATACCCGACGCTAATCCCCTGGCAGTTATATGTGTATTGCAAACACCCTCTTCTGAAACTCACTGCTAATGCTGCTCTGAGTACATACAGTAAATTTCAGAACATACTTTTTCTGTGCTATCTGGATTAAGGGTGCTGATGCTTGCGTCTGGCGACTGCGCTCGAGCTCCACTTTCGATGAGCATGTCTCCTTTGCACAGTCCATATCATAATCCCAGCCTTAACAAACCAAGATGATCCTGCAGCGATCGGACAGAGACAGCATCGATCTGAGCAGAAATAGAGGAAAAGCTGGACCAGAGACTGAGATAATCCAGGAAGAGAGAGAAACAGCCCGAAAGCCCCAGAAAGGGCACGACTAGCCAACACCAACAGAGCAAGCAGCTATTCAAGCCGACCATCAAGGAGCCTACATACACTACCTTCGAGTGCGATAAAATCTAGAACTCGTTTCTTCTGTACTGGCTAGAGACGCTTTTGATGATCCCAATTGAGATCCCTACAATAAGAACTAGGGCTTCTGATGGCCCAAGACAGGGAGTTTTGAGGGGGTACCCACTTCTGTGGGGAGGATTCCGCAAGGGTCCATTGTGTTGGCATCTTGAAAATTCTGACAGAGCAGGTTGATACACTTAAAGATGAGTGGTACATACTACATAGTACAGACTGTCTTTACCATAAGCCAGTCAGCACTGCCTTCGGAAAGCAGGTCGACTGGGCCTACCAGACCGAGAACCAGACCTATGCAGGAGGGCTGGAGCAAACCATCCGCGCCGGCAAGGCTCTTGGGGACGAGCACGATCAATGATAAGTCGTGGGCCAATTCCAACCCAAACCAAACAGGAAACGTTTCGCTGTGGATTGACCAAGTCCTCTCCCGTATACCCGGGCCGAAGACGTGCAAATTGACAACTGAAAGCGATGTGAAACGAGGGCTGGAATGGCAGACCCTGTTTGAATACTGCAAGAAGTCAGAGAGTTTCCAGGTGCCCACCGAGGCCCAGATCGCTCATGGAGCTCACTACAACGCCAGCTATCATGGCGGTCTGCAGGGCCCTCTGAAGGTCGGCTGGGCCACCTCCATGACCAACAGCAGCGTCTTCCCCGTGCTGGAACAGCCCTTCGAGAAACTCGGTGTTCAGTACAATCCCGACTCCGAAGGTGGCAAGATGGTGGGACTCACCGTTCGTCCCGATACGCTGGACCGGACGAGGAACGTTCACGAAGATGCTGCTGAGGTAGGGCCTACTACCCCGTCGGCGCCAACAGCATGCTTCCCCGCGCGAAGGGTAGTATGGTCAATCCCGAGCCCAATCCCGAGTCCAAAGTGTACGCGACCCAGAATCTCCGCGTGGTCGATGCCTCAGTCCTGTCGTTCCAGCTCTGCGGCCATTTGACGAGCATGTTGAGCGGTTTCGCTTACTAGTGATAGTGGGGCTGTGAGCAATCCGAGGATGGGGAGTATGCGGTTGTATTTGCAGCCTGTGATTATTATCTCCTCACCAGTTGGTTGAACTAGAGGTGTATTGGGTCGTATATATTGTACTTTTCTAAAGTAGATCGGATGGGGAGTGGGGGTTGCAGATCATATGGTAGCAAGCGCTCCTTGTCATGTATAGAACCATAAGAGACCTTGAAATTATAGTATTCTAAATTCGACAGCAACTTTCAATTCGTTCCCTTTTTTTGTGATTAAGAATTCGAGGCGCTTTTTTCGTGTACTGTACCGCCTTGCTTTCCAGCTGGGACCTTTGTCCTCTAGACATGTGTGCTCATGATGCCTTACCATGTGGTTGCTAGTCCAAGCCAGTCTTACTCTGGCAAGGATAAAGTTCAGACAAGAGGGGAGAAGTACTGTAGAAGAGATGATATAAATACCTAAGTTGTAAGCTCGTCTCCAGTCAACCACTACCAAACCCGCCACTTTGACGCAGCCGGCAACATCGCCCCCGAGCACCAGCTCCCGCCCGCCTGCGTCGGCGCCGTCTGCCTTGCCAGCTCGCTGTTTTGGTTCGACAGGACCGGCAATGTCGACTCAGCCCACTGTTGGCGACGGCGATGTTCCGGTATCTCGGGGTCGGCTGGGCGTGTAAAATACGTTGCTTGGGTGCCTGGCCGTGCTTTTTGTGATGTATCCCTTTCTGCTGTGGAAATTCGGGAGGAGATTGCGGTTGACGAGTCGATTCGCGAGACATGATACTTGATTCCTTAAAGATTGGGACGGGTTTTTATGATCTCAGATTTTTGGCGTAGGTTGTCCCTCATCTTGGTGCGGTCATTTGCTTTAGTTAGAGCTTAGGATCAGTCAGACATAGTATTTTTGTGCCTCCCTGTCCAGGGCAGATGAGCTGGACTCCTACGCAGCGAGAATTCTCATCGTGCTGCTCACACAGAAACTACAACTCCGCATCTGCAGAGGTGCGATTCTTATCTGATCGACCCGCATTGACACAGCCTCGGGATATCCAAGGTCCGAGAGCCCCTCCAAGGTACTGTAAGCATCTCCGAGTGAGCGGCACTTGAGCCGGCTTCAATAAGTGGAGTCGATCCCCCCCCTTCGAGTGTTGCCTATGTTGTCATCTTCTCTTGAAAAGACTAATCGCCGGCGTTTACGTATCCTTTATCCTTGGGAGAGCCTGTGACTGGTTGTGACGTGCTCGGATTTATCTTCTGCCACCGCAATGGCGACCATAAGACCGAGCCTAATCCCGAGTGCGATAGGGCGCTGGAGCTCTCGTGCTATTAAACCCGCTGGGGGCCTTCGGTTTGGTTCTCAAAGCTTGCCTTCACGTTCACGCTTTGTTATTGCCACCCATCGCTCCTTTCACTGTTCCCTTCCGAGTACACGCCAGTCATCATCCGTCATGAGCGACAACACCTACGTAGCGCCGCTTCATCCTCGTCCTGGGGACCGTTCTGTAAGTCCGGGGCTCGAGACTCTTGTGAGAGATATCGCATACTGACACGGTATTTACTGTAGCGCGAGGATGGTCGCGAGTTCAAGCTACTTCACTTCATCTACAACCAGCCCAACCGAGACGAGATCCAGGGCAACCCGCAGAAAGTGCTGGATCTGATCGACGAGTTCGCGCAGACATATCACTTCATGAACATCGGACCTGAGAAGGGCAAGTTCATCACCGAGATCATCGCAGAACGCAAGCCCGAGGTCATGATTGAGCTCGGTGGTTACGTCGGTTACTCTGCGATCCTGTTCGGTGATGCCGTGCGCCGGGCCGGCGGGAAGCGCTACTATAGTCTCGAGTTGAACCCAGAGTACGCCGCAATCGCAAATATGCTCCTGGATCTGGCTGGGCTGCGCGACTTCGTGCGCATCATCGTCGGCCGCAGCGATCTCTCCCTTCACAAGCTGTTCAACAGCGGCGAGGTCAAGGAGGTGGAGGTGCTGTTCATCGACCACTACAAGCCGGCTTACACCACCGATCTAAAGCTGTGCGAGCAGCTGGGCAAGATTGTCCCGGAGGTGTCGGTCGTAATTGCTGACAACGTGCTGTACCCGGGCAACCCGCCCTACCTAGAATATGTGCGCAGCACGGTGGAGCAGAAGCGCGAGGCGGCCAAAAAGGGCCCGGAACGATCCTACAACAAGGAGGGCATCCCGGACAGGACGGTGCAGTCCTTCCTGGGGGCAGACGCGACCCCCCATTTCGACATCATTGGCAACCCCAACCTTGTATACGAGAGCAAGCTCGTGAAGCCGGAAACCACCCGAGTAAGTTGATTCTTGTCGACGTAGTCAGCTGGAAATGAGTCTTCTGACGCGTATGGGGTACTTTAGGACGCCATCGAGGTCACCCGGTGTGTGGGGGTGCAAGAGTAGAAAAGAGATTCCATGGAAGGTGGAAGAAGATACAGTAGAGAGTCGGCGTGTGGGCGGGCGGGCGGGCGGGCGGGATGGTGTCATTGTCGGCAACCACCTGAAAAGGAATTCCGACAGATTCGCTGCTGCTGCTGCAATAATCGGTCTTTGCCGCATTGCCCCGCTCGGCCCAGTGGTTGCCGTCGCGAGGACCTTCCCCCGCACTAGTTGATGACTGAATTCATTTAACTGAGAAGAGAGATGAGCTCTTGTACATAGTCAGTCACTTAGGTATTTATCATTGAGTACTCGTTCCCGTATATAATCCATTGATTGCCCCAATTCTGTGTTTCCCCCCCTCTCTATTCCTTCCCTCCCACCACACCACCAACACCACCACCACCCCCCAAACCTCCCCACTATGTCCTCCAAAACCTGGAACGTCGGAATCGTGGGATACGGCCTGAGCGCCAAGGTCTTCCACATTCCTTGCATCAAGGAAGTCCCTCAACTCAAGATTTACGCGGTTGTGCAGCGTAACCCCAAGCCGGACGACGATGCGGAGAAGGACTTTCCCGGAATCAAGTCTTACCGGAGCACCGAAGATCTGGTCAAGGACGAGCGTGTCGACGTTGTGATCATCACTACTGTCCCCGAATCGCATTACGAGTTGACCAAGCTGGCTCTTGAGCACGGAAAGCACGGTAGGTGTTATCTTCAGATGTACAAAGGATTATTCTGATGCCAATCGTTACTGCAGTCGTTGTCGAGAAGCCTTTTACCCCCACCTCCAAGGAAGCTCAAGAACTCGTTGCCCTGGCTAGCAAGCACAACAAGCACCTCGCCGTTTACCAAAGTGCGTCCCCTCACTCTCCCTATATCAGTCTATGCTGTTCTGTGACGGACGCTCTCTCTGACGATCGCGTGATTAGATCGTCGTTATGACGCCGATTTCCAAACCGTGTCGAAGCTGGTCAAGAGCGGCGTCCTGGGCCGTATCGTCGAATTCGAGACCCACTTTGACCGCCACCGCCCCGAAGAACCTGCGGCGGATGCTTCGAAGTGGAAGAACAAGGTTGTCCCTGGAGGTAGCGCCATCTACGACCTGGGCTCTCACCTGTTGGATCAGGTTGTCCATTTACTGGGCAAGCCCGAGCGGGTGACGGGCTTCCTCGGCTCCCAGCGCGAGGTCAACTCTTCCGGATACGAGGACTCGTTCACCGTTCTACTTCACTACAAGAACGGGCCTCTGGTTACGGCCAAGGCGGCTGTTGTCAGCCCTGAGGTCGAGCAGCTCCGCTTCTGGGTGCGCGGAGACAAGGGTAGCTACAAGAAGGTGGGTTTTCTTCTACAATATCACTTGCATGCTTGCTGACTCGGACAAATCAGTTCCATCTCGATATTCAGGAAGAACACATCAAGGCTGGGTTGAATGCGGGTGATAATGGCTACGGTCGCGAGCCTAGTGAGAGATACGGTACGCTGATAATGGTCGTCCTGGTCAAGCTCGAGTACTTTACTAACATACACAAACAGGCACTCTCTCCACTATTCAGGACGGAAAGCCTGTCAGAGAGGTCTTCCCCACCGTGGAGCCTCCGACCTGGGCCGAGTACTACAGAAAGCTGGCTCGGGCGCTTGCCGGGGAGTCTGAACTCCCTGCCAGCGGAGCAGAGGCCAGTGAGATTATCCGCTTGATTGAGCTGGCCCAGGAGAGCTCTAAGCTGGGCAAGACCTTGGACTTCTAACTGATGGGCAGAGTGTATAGTACTATATGAGTACATACTTAAAGATTATGATATAATGACCTATTGAGAATCAGATCTGTAAGAATGCACAGTATATATCTAGTTAGTGCATTAAAGTATGTCACACTATCTAAGGCACGAACCCCTTCCCTGGTTTCACTAGGACAGTCTAGACTCTCGCTATACGATGGGGGAAGTCATGAGAGCAATTCCTCCATCGTGATTCTCTACCCCGGATTGATCGACAGCTTGTTCTTACGGGAAGAGCGGCGAAAGTACAATACAGGCCGCTGGGCTTGATGATGGGGAAACCATGGGATGAGAAGGTAATCAATGGTAAGGAGCGGTAAAAGACCGAAGCGTTGACCTCATCTCCTTCTGTCCCCGACGCTAAACCCTACCCGGAGTTTTCATTACTCAACTCGAATGCTGTGAGTGGCAGAACAGCTCAGGAACTTCCCCAAAAGTGAACCAACCTTCAAACCTCCAGCAACTCAGTCGCTTCCAATATTGCCTTGCCTCTCATTCTACTGCTAAATACACCTCTTCCGCGGAGATGTGACTGATTGAACCCCCCCCCCAAAATGCATGCGAAAGATCTTCTTGTTCTTGCGTGTTCTTCCTTCTCCCACACGGTCTCCAGTCCTGATGCCTTTTTAAATGGGGTTTCAACTACCCTCCACTGACCCAGTCAGTCCAAATTGCGGTGTCCACTTGATGCATGGCGGTTTCCAATGGGTTCGCCCGCTTATACTTAGTTGCTATTAACCACGTAGACCAGGCAAGTAACTCCCCCTCCCCTCCCCTACCTCCCTGGTGCCCCTGAAATGGACCCATCAGGCCTGCTTTTCAGCAGATTGAAGTCTCAGCTCGTCAGCATGGTTCAGTTTCTGTGTCTATGAGCCAGGTTGCTCTTCATTCACAATCCTCGGGCGAGCTGGCATGTACAAGCATCCGCTAGTCTGGGATACTCCCTGGAATTTATGGCCCTCTGCAACAGCCTCTTCATTTCAACACTTGCTGGACCTTCCTTGGTTCTAACCGAGACAGGAATAAGTGCTGTTTGTCTTGGTCCACGTGGCTATCATGACAGTACAGCAGATGTTGGGCCAGCCATCCCGACCTTCGTTTAACCTTCAGCGCATCGACTTTTCTCGACTGCATGTGGATATCGATGCCTATATCAACCCATTTCTTCCGCCCCCGCCTTGGCGGTATTTGCCTCGACCGGTTTCGCGCTTCCTGGGGTACCGAGAACCTCCGAACCCCAAACCTCTCGGCAACCTGGTGGTGACCTTCTGGACCTTGATCGGGGTATTCTGCGGTGTGCTCGTCGTGGCGGAGACCTCAATGCATGTTCCGTTCTTTGAACATCACAATGCACCGATCATTGTGGCCAGCTTCGTGCGTGTTCCATCT
Organism: Aspergillus saccharolyticus JOP 1030-1; assembly: GCF_003184585.1. Taxonomy (NCBI): domain Eukaryota; kingdom Fungi; phylum Ascomycota; class Eurotiomycetes; order Eurotiales; family Aspergillaceae; genus Aspergillus; species Aspergillus saccharolyticus. The sequence goes on along the minus strand of NW_020290649.1, from coordinate 33,528 downwards.
CTCATGGTGAACGTCCTTGACCAGGCCTTTCCGACTAACTGTCTCCCAGGGCGCTGCTGCAGTGCTGGAATTCTCGGCCATCGAGTCACCCTTTGCGCAGCCACGAAACGCGGTCATCAGCCAGGTCATAGCGAGCACGGTGGGGATCGGTATCTCCAAGCTCTTTGCGTTGAATGCCCATGCTGCATCCCTGCCTCAGATCGGTGGCGCTCTGGCTTGTGCCATCACCACGTGCCTCATGGTCCTCACAAACACCGTGCACCCTCCGGCGGGCGCAACTGCTCTGCTCTCCGTCACCCAGTCGTCCGACGTCGGGTGGACTTTGATCCTGGTTATGTTCCTCGGAAGTCTATTGATGCAGGCCGTGGCGTTGCTGATCAACAACATCCAGCGTCGGTTCCCGGTCTACTGGTGGACGCCAGTGTCTCTGGCGCGCGCACCACCAAGCGACACCGAAAGCGGGGAGCGGATCAACCGAGCCAGTTTCGAGACGGACAACACGCAGGATGTCTTCCCGGGTAACCCGAGGCAGGTCCTCATTGAGTCGGGCAGGATCCTGTTGCCGAATCAGTTTTCTATTACGGAAGCCGAGCTGAAGGTTTTGCGGAGTCTCAGCGACCGATTACCTTGAATTCGTTTCATCTGGGTGGGATTACTATAGAGGCTTTCGTTCCTGCCTGTACGTAGGAGAAATCGATCTCATTGTTCATTGAGGTTGAGGTAAAAGTAAGATGCTACTAGTCGCTGATCATGGTTGCGAATTGGTCAACAGCAGCCCCGGATCCGGAAGTTCACCTGCAGAGGGCTGATTGTTGCTAATGTATAGTTGTTACGGTGTGGTTGGGGCAGTTTGTGTTCCAGCAAACGTCCTGTTGTAGTGTATTATGGCGTGCCGCAGTGCCTAATCTGAATCAGGTAGCCTCAGGTGTCAATTCTGCTGACCAATGTCGGGAAATGGCTTGGGCAAGAAGGCTCACATGCACGTGACTGTCGATGCCCAATCAGGCAAGGCTGTTGCACGGAGCCGTGCGGTGACGTCGACAGACCAATGACAGGCGGGCTGGGCAGAATCCACTGAAAGGATTTTCGACTTGAACTTCATTCAGTCTTCGTCGGTGGCAAGCCTTAGTTATTGTCCTGATTCTCGACGGTCTACTGTTCCTATCTCAATGTCTCTTTACTTCGCATATACATACTTATTTTTCAATTCCTTCTTGTATTCTCTCACCTATTATACTCCGTCTGTGGGACAACTTGGTGGACAATCTGAACAAGCAATTGCCTGTGCTTTTCATAGTTAGTTGATTGACTACGTATCGATAAGGGCTACTCCTGCATCCAAGGAACCTCCCCTCCCCCACTCAAAAGCCTTTTCGGTTGCCCCCCTCCGCTCTCTCTCTCTCTCTCTTTTTCTCACTTCACCTCATATTCTCTTTCAAACACTTTCCCCCCTCCTCCCCCCCACCGCCGCTGGAACCTGCTCCACCTTGGGTCAAGTTCTTTTTTTTCCCTTTTCCTCTTCCTTCCTTCACGGACTGGTTTCGTCTCTACCTTATTCTTCCCGCCATTCTTTCTTGATTTCTCTCCCTTCTCTCTCTCCCTCCCTCCCCCTCATTCTCCCCTCCATATAATCGTCAAAATGGTGTCTGCTTCCAAGGCTGCCCGTATGGCCAAGCGTGGCGATGACGGCAAGAAGAAGACCCTCAAGTCCAAGAAGGGTACCTCGACCCCCGGTGACGAGACCCCCATGCTCGATGGTGACGGAAACCCTTTGCCCGTCGAGGACCAGCCTGCCACCTCCGCCGATAAGCTGAAGGAGGTGGAGAAGTTGACCGCACAGTTGGACAAGCACGGTCTGTCGGATCGTGTCACCACTGGTGTCCTCTCCTCCCTGGAATCCTCCCGCGACGTCAAGATCACCTCCGCCTCCCTTGTGTTCCACGGCAAGGTCCTCATCACCGACTCCACCCTCGAACTGAACTTCAGCCGCCGTTACGGTCTGTTGGGTGAGAACGGCTGCGGAAAGTCCACCCTCCTCAAGTCTATCGCCACTCGCGAGTTCCCTATCCCCGAGCACATTGATATCTACCTGCTCAATGAGGGTGCCCCCCCCTCTGAACTCGGTGCCCTTGAGTGGGTTGTGACCGAGGCTCAGAACCAGCTCGACCGCATGGAGAAGCAGGCCGAGGAGATCTTGGAGAAGGAGGGCCCCGACAGCCCTATCCTCGAGGATCTGTACGACGTAAGTACTTGGTGTCGGAGTAACGCAAGATGGATGCTAACCTCTTCACCAGCGCATGGACAAGATGGACCCCTCGACCTTCCACACTCGTGCATCCCTGATCCTGACGGGTCTCGGCTTCAACAAGCAGACCATCCACAAGAAGACCAAGGACATGTCCGGTGGTTGGCGTATGCGTGTGGCCCTCGCCAAGGCCCTCTTCGTCAAGCCCTCACTTCTGCTGCTGGACGACCCCACTGCCCACTTGGATCTCGAGGCCTGTGTGTGGTTGGAAGAATACCTGAAGAAGTGGGAGCGCACCTTGATCCTGGTGTCTCACTCCATGGATTTCTTGAACGGTGTCTGCACCAACATGATCGACATGCGCATGAAGCAGCTCCTCTACTATGGTGGTAACTACGATTCGTACCACAAGACCCGTGCCGAGCAGGAGACGAACCAGATGAAGGCCTACCACAAGCAGCAGGAGGAAATTGCCCACATCAAGAAGTTCATCGCCTCCGCCGGTACCTACGCCAACTTGGTCCGTCAGGCCAAGTCCCGTCAGAAGATTCTCGACAAGATGGAGGCCGACGGCTTCATCCAGCCTGTCATCCCCGACCGTGTCTTCAGCTTCCGCTTCGCTGATGTCGAGAAGCTTCCTCCTCCCGTCCTGTCCTTCGACGATGTGTCCTTCTCCTACTCGGGCAACTGGGATGACACCCTGTACGAGCACCTCGACTTTGGTGTCGACATGGACTCCCGTACTGCCCTGGTCGGACCCAACGGTGTCGGCAAGTCCACCCTGCTCCGTCTTATGACCGGCAAACTCAGCCCCATCGGTGGCAGTGTCAGCCGTCACACCCACTTGAAGCTCGGCATGTACAGTCAGCACTCCGCCGAACAGCTGGACTTGACCAAGTCTTCCTTGGAGTTTGTCCGCGACAAGTTCCCCGAGAAGTCCCAGGACTACCAGTACTGGCGCCAGCAGCTCGGCCGTTACGGTCTGAGCGGTGAGGCCCAGACCGCCCTGATGGGCACTCTGTCTGAGGGTCAGAAGAGTCGTATCGTTTTCGCTCTGTTGGCCATCGAGTCGCCCAACATGATCCTTCTGGACGAGCCCACGAACGGTCTCGATATCCCCACCATTGACAGTTTGGCTGACGCCATCAATGCCTACAGCGGTGGTGTCGTAGTCGTCTCCCACGATTTCCGTCTCCTCGACAAGATCGCCAAGGACATCATGGTTTGCGAGCACAAGACCGTCACCCGCTGGGATGGCACCATCGGACAGTACAAGAACTACCTCCGCAAGAAGATGATTGACAACGGTGCTGTCTAAAGTGGTGGTTGTATTTTTTTTCACCCAAAACTTTTTGTTACGAATGGAATGCTCAGAAACGAACAAATATCAAGACAGGAAACGGGCTGCCTCAGGCAGCGTCAGCAAAATGAACTGCAGCGTGAAGGCGTGGAGAAAAGTTTCCCTTTGATTTTACCCAGCAGGCGAGATGAATCGTCCTGAATGAGAGGTTCTGTGTTTTGCTGGACTCGTTTTGCCTAAATACCACCTGGAGATATCACCTGCTCATTGTTTGGGTGTTCTGTTATGTGTTTGTTTCTTAGATGGCCTTGTTTATTCCCTCTGTTTATACTTTCATCCCTCTAGACTTGAGCATGGTGAATTGATTTTTTTTCCCGAAGTTACTTGAACTGTGTTTAGTAGGGATTTCAGTGTGGACAGGTTCTGTAAATTGAATTGGTTCTACTTGCCAAACCGGTGCACGTAGTATTCTTTTTCCAGATGTCTCGCAGAGTTTTTCAGGTCAGGTGCGTGGCTCAAGTCACGGTGTATGTACCGGATCACACTCTTGCTATGCTTACTAGGATCCAACTAAACCCAATACTTCAGATATTTCCAAAGGCTAAATCTAGCCACACCCTAACCCCTCTCAACTCAACCCCTCCCTGCTATCATACCGTCTAGATCTTACCCATCAATGATGATCCCCTTTAGTCCTCTGCATCACTAACTCGCCCCCAAAAATGTCCTTACTCCGGGCCGCCCCTTGTTCCAACTTCCGTTTCTTCGCCAACCTTTCCATCTCACTCTCCGACGTCCCGGACTCCCCAGCACCGCTACCGGCGGCCGCAGCAGCCGCAACAGCAGCAGCAGCAGCCGGAATCCTCTTCGCGCCTGCTGCACCACCACCACCACCTGGACGGGACAAATTCACCTTCTCCGGATTCTGGCAGTGATAGAGCTTCTTCCCAATGATTCGACGCAGGGTCTTCATCTGCTCTGGATCGGAGGCGAGGGGGTGGTAGGATCGGAGCATAGTGGCGCAGGCGGTTAGAGTCTGGGTGAGTTTTGCGCGGAGGGCGGCCAGTTGTCCACTCGTCTGATCGTTGGTGGTGGTGGTGGTGGTGGGGGGGGTACCAAGTTTTGTGTCAAGATAAAACTCTCCCAGCGGCGGATCCGCCACCATCAACGCGGCCAACCAGATCTGCGCAGGCGTGTAGAGGAAATACACATCGGTGATCTGGGCGGCGGATTTGAGGAGTTCGCGAGTATTATGGTGGGCGCGGGCTATACGGTCTTTGATTTGCGCTGCTGTTGCCGGAGTACTGCTGGTTATTGTGCTCGTGCTCGTGCTCGTGGTGCTGCTGCTGCTACTGGTGGTTGTCTGTGGGTTTGTTGAGGTTGTTGTTGTTGTTGTTGGGGGAGGCAAGGCAAAGAGATTCCGTCGCAGTAACTCCGGGGTATTCTGCGTGGGGGGCGCATGAGGCGCCGGCTGGCCCTGGCCCGCGGCGATGGCTTGGAGCTCCAGGATGCCGCCCTCGAGGCCGCGGAACGGGTGACGGACGTCGAACGTGAAGCGCAGGCTTTGCATGACCAGGAACTCCGGTGCGATGATGTCGTCCGCGGTCGTGTCGCCGGGGACGCCGTCGGCGAATTGGCGGAGGGACATGTAGTAGTTGTCGGTTTTGGTGGCGAGGAAGAGCGCGCAGGGCATGATTTGTTTCGGGTGGTAGGTCATCGGGCTGTTGGTTAGGTAGAAGCGACGGAGGTATTGGATTGCTGTTGCCTTTGTTGCGTTAGTTTTCCGGGCTCTGGAGGAGTGAAGGGTGGGATGGGTTTCCCGGGGTGGGTAGACTGACTCGGACTATCGTCGGAAGAGGTGGTTTGTACGCTTCCCCGAGCTGGATGATCTGTTCGCAGTAGTAGCTGACCGTTTGCTGCTCTTCCTCCGGCGTAAGGCATTCGATCGGCTTCTCCTCTGCTTTGCTGGTGCTGGTGCTGGTGCTGCCGCCGCCGCCGCCATCGACTTCCGGAACGGGCGTGCCTGTCGCGGACGACGTGGCGGAGCGCCGGGCTTCTTGGGCGCGGCGGATCGCGGCGCGCACACGGTCGCTGGCCACTGCGTTGGTGGTCGCTCGCTGGGCTTTGAGAGAGGCCTCGGTGAAGGACCACAGGCGGTATTGGGAGGAGGTGCGGTAGAAGTCGTCTTCGATCATGGTGGCGGTGCACAGGTCGTGCCGTGAGAAAGGGTGTTTGTGCGCAGGTGGATTCTTGTAAGTCAAGTTGCTCGGATTAGTGAGTGAGTGGGTAGTAGAAGAAAGTGAAGTTAATGGTGAGATGGGCGCATTATCGACAGTGGACACTGGTGGAAGATTTGCGGACAAAGTTGGAGACGGCGGAGGCGGAGAGTTCTGTGATCCACGTGCTTATCGATAGCGCTCTTGCTCGAGTTATCGCATCCACCGCGCACTTTGACTACATACTCCGTACTATTCACAATTCCACAACACTTTCACAATGCATTGGTTATGGCTAACCTGACGAACATTCAGATACTATATGAGAGGAGACCATTCGAATCGAATAAGGACAGCGCTCGACTAAACAATCAAAACCTATCGCTCATGCTATGTCTACTAACGTTATGGCTCACCCAACAGCCGTGCAGTCACATCCCCCATGTACGCCGCTTCCAGCTCATAGTCCTCCCCGCCATTGCGGTCGATCCCATAGTACTTGAATGCAGCGACCACGCGGTCGACATCGAAGCCCATACTGCAGAAGCGGTCGATCAGGTCTTTATTATACCCATCGTACCTGCCAACACGTTAGTGATGAGATCCTCAAATTCTGACGACGGGCGTACTTGGCTAAGTCCTCCTGCTCCTGCTCGGCCTTGGACTTGAGCTCCAGCTCGCGCAGGGTCTCATCGGTGGCGCCGCCACTGCCCTCGCCGGCGTGTTTCCTGGGTGCCCCCGCGTATACCACCGCCCACTCCTGAGCCTTTCGCTCGAACTCCTTCGGGTTGCGCAACAACATCGTGGCGACCTCCGCGTCTTGAGGGTCCTTGGGTTCGGGCGTGCTCAGTAACGACTGCAGGGAGAGGAGTGCCGACTTGATGGTCAGGACGGGCGACCACGCGGACGACAATGTATCGAGGCAGATGGCACCCTGCGCACAGAAAGAAGCATGAGCAAAACCTTGTCATAGCCATGGTGAAACGGCCCCAAAACTTACCGTTTGACTGCTGACATTCGGATGCCAGACCTTGGTGTGGAACTTCATCGCCGGGGGCCGGAATGGATATTCCGTGGGAATCTTGATGTCCACTGCATATATCCCACCTTCGTACGGAGTGCCTGGCGGACCCGGGAAGGTCCCGCGAAGGTGTGTGATATCGTCGTCGTTGCCCACCGGCTCTGCGGTGATCTGCGAGTGCGTGTCCGAAAGGATGTCGGCGATCTCCTTGGCGACCCGGCGTGCTCGATTAGAAGCCATAGCTTGAGATGTAATACAGGATGCTGCGGAGACGGGTGTAGTAGGTATTTTGTAGTTCCCAGTTCTCTAAAAAGAAGCAGGGAAAATAATACAAAGTGCAACAAGCTGTATAAGCGAAGTTCAAGCTATGTGAGCCTGAATGCAGTATAGATAAAGTAAAGACGATTGCACAGGATGTCTAGCCCGGCGGACAGGAACAAGGATCTTTAGAGGAAGGGGAAAAGCAAATATGGATGCTGTGATTACGATCGAGCAGTTGTAGCCTCACTTGATCTGGCGGGGAACTGGCGAAGCAAAATGAGGGGATCGCAAGTATTGGTGGGGCGTAAGCGCTCGTCGGCGATAAAGCTTGCAAGGCTATATTTATTGAACCACAGCTGATGGCGCCCTTCTTTTTCGGCAAAGTGATGCTGCCGGACAGGTCTCTTTGAAGTTTTAAATGATACAAATAAGGAATATGATTTGTTGAGCGGTTGTGCTGTATAGAAATCGCGGAAGATGAGTGGAATGGATCGATTTACTGATGGATGATCAAACGGACTGCTAGATCGGTAGTGGTATGTATACAGCCTGTACTGTACAGCAGCAGCCTAGATTGGGCTGTATTGACGGCCTCAAATATCAGGCAAAGATGGAGCACGTGACGCGGTGATGCGTTGTGGCCGCAGCGCCAAGCCCGGAACGGATGGCGACGACAGCTTCCCAGCTGCTGCTCATCTCATCACAGCTTCACGCCTCCCATCCTCATCCATCCTAGTGACAGCTCGATTGCACTCTCTTCCCTCTATCTGCATCGAATTTTATTCCTCACTCTCTGGCATTTATTTTCTCTTCAGTAATTCCTGCCCTGTGTCACTAATATCTTAGGACTATGGTACGTTGCCGGCCCTTGTTGTCGTCCACAGCTTTCTCTTGATGTCACCAATCTAACACTCCTCGGTAAACAGGGTAACCAGCAGTCCAACATTGGCGGAGGGCCTGGTGGGGATGGCAGAGACGACAAGGATAAGAAGGTACGTCAAATCTGCTGCCCAGAGTCAGGATGCGTCTGCTCACCAAGACATCTATCTACAGAAGGATAAGCCCAGATACGAACCTCCTCCTCCCCCGACGACTCGTCTCGGACGCAAGAAGCGCAAGGCTGCAGGCCCAAGCACTGCCTCCAAGCTTCCCGATATCTTCCCGACATCACGATGCAAACTACGATACCTCCGCATGCAGCGGGTCCACGACCACCTCCTGCTTGAAGAAGAATATGTCGAGAACATGGAGCGTCTGCGCAAGACCAAGGCCCAGGCTGCACTTGATGCCGCTAGCCGGAGCGACCTCGAGATCACGGACAGGAACGCAGACGAGAGAAGCCGGGTCGATGATATGAGAGGTAGCCCCATGGGCGTTGGAAACCTGGAGGAATTGATCGACGACGACCACGCGATCGTCTCCAGCGCCACTGGCCCAGAGTACTACGTTTCGATCATGTCCTTCGTCGACAAGGATCTGCTCGAACCAGGTGCCAGTATCCTCCTGCATCACAAGTCGGTCTCCGTCGTGGGTGTGTTGACGGAAGAGTCTGATCCACTCGTCTCCGTCATGAAACTCGACAAAGCGCCAACAGAGTCTTACGCAGATATCGGAGGTCTGGAGACCCAAATCCAGGAGGTCCGTGAATCTGTCGAACTTCCGCTGCTCCACCCCGAGTTGTACGAGGAGATGGGTATCAAGCCTCCCAAAGGTGTTATTCTCTACGGTGCCCCCGGTACAGGAAAGACCCTTCTGGCCAAGGCCGTTGCCAACCAGACTAGCGCTACCTTCCTTCGTATTGTTGGTAGCGAACTCATTCAGAAGTATCTCGGAGACGGTCCTCGCTTGGTTCGCCAGATTTTCCAGGTCGCTGCCGAACATGCTCCTTCCATTGTTTTCATTGACGAAATCGATGCTATTGGTACGAAACGTTACGACTCCACATCTGGTGGTGAGCGTGAAATCCAGCGTACCATGCTTGAGTTGCTGAACCAGCTGGATGGTTTTGACGACCGGGGCGATGTCAAGGTGATCATGGCCACCAACAAGATCGAGACTCTGGATCCCGCCTTGATCCGCCCGGGACGTATCGACCGAAAGATTCTTTTCGAGAACCCCGACCGTGAGTGTCCACCCTGCCGTCCCAGCTGGTTTAATTGCTAACTATGTTTCAGAAAACACTAAGAAGAAGATTTTCACCCTGCACACATCGAAGATGTCGCTGGGAGATGACGTTGACTTGGATGAGTTCATCAACCAAAAGGATGATCTTTCGGGAGCTGATATTCGGGCCATCTGTACCGAGGCCGGTCTAATGGCCTTGAGAGAACGCCGCATGAGAGTGCAGATGGATGACTTCCGTGCTGCCCGGGAGCGCATCATGAAGACCAAGCAGGATGGAGGTCCAGTGGAGGGACTGTACTTGTAGACGCGATAATGTGGTGTACGTAGATCTATAGTAGCATGACGAGTGATTTGATACACAAGTTCCTATAATACTAGTGCTTATCTGCCGTACAAAGTCTTCCGCTTGCAATAAATACAGACATGAATATCGAGGAGGAGGCTACCAGTGACAGTGTTTTGCTTGTTTGGGCCCGCTGAGATATCCTAGACGTCACGTCATGTCTTATGGAGCATGGGTTATCGGGACACCGTTCTTATCGCCATCTGAAAACATCTCAAACAATACAAACCAGACAAACATAGCAAATGAGCAGGAACATCCTCAGAATGTCGTCTGAAGTCATCGGTCCTCATCCTACAACACAACCCGCCACCAAACCGAAATGGAAGGATTCGACGAGGAAGCTTTCAAGAAGTTCTTCCCGACCAGTTTTGGGCGGCAGGAGAAGAAAACCGACGTAAACACCCAGATCGACCGCACCAAGCGTACTGAAGTGGCCGCGAAAGTCGACGGCGACGACGAGAAGACGCGATCAGACACCGATGCTAAAACTGAAGAGCCGGCCGTTCCCGCGCCCACTGCGAGGGACGCGCAATCAGATAATGATAATGGAAGCAGTGACTCCGACTCCGACGACGATTCGGACGATGACGAGGATGAGTTTCCCGTCTCCCACGAGATGGTGCTCAAGACCCATGACCGCGCAGTGACTACTTTGACTGTCGACCCGGCAGGTTCACGGTTGATTACTGGTTCGACGGACTGTACGATCAAATTGCATGATTTTGCCTCCATGACGCCGTCGACTATACGCGCCTTCAAATCCGTCGACCCGTCCGCGAAGAAGCAGTCCGCCGCCCAAGAAAACCACGCCGTTCACTACGCAGCGTTCAACCCGCTAGCTCCTACTTATGTCATGGTCGTCTCTGCCACAGCGCAGCCGAGGATACTCAATCGCGATGGTGATACGGTTACTGAGTTTGTCAAGGGTGACATGTACTTGAGGGATTTACACAACACCAAAGGGCATATTTCGGAGGTCACCAGCGGAGCATGGAGTCCGACCGACGAGAACCTTTGTGTGACGGCTGGCACCGACAGCACAGTACGCATTTGGGACGCAAATGTGGGGAGGACGCAGAAGGAAGTGATTGTGCACAAGTCCAAGATGGCTGGATCCGCTGGTCGGAGCAAAATGACCGCCGTCGCATGGGGCTCGCCTAAACAGGGCGGTCCGAATGTTTTGATCGGCGCTGCCCTTGACGGAAGCTTGATGATGTGGGGTGGAGACGGACCGTTCACCCGCCCGAGTGGTGAGGTTCGCGATGCACATACTAAGGATACCTGGACGAGCGGCATCGGCATCAGCTCCGACGGCAGGCTGGTTGTCACTAGAGGCGGAGATGATTTGATCAAGCTCTGGGATACGAGAAAGTTCAAGAAACCGATCTCTACAGCAACCCACCCGTCGAGTTCTCGATATACAACTGCGAACATCATCTTCTCACCCTCCTCGGCGAATGTGCTTACTGGCTCCGAAACTGGCCACCTGCATATTTTGAACCCTGCCACGTTGAAACCGGAACTGGTAACGCCGATTACGCCAGGATCCCCCGTCATCAGTGTCCTATGGCACGAGAAGATGAACCAGATCCTCACCGGTTCTGCTAATGCCGAGACGCATGTTCTCTACAACCCGAACATGTCGACGAAGGGTGCCGCATTGGTCATGTCTAAAGCACCGAAGCGCCGCCATATTGACGATGACCCTAGTCTCACCATGGACCTTAGCCAAGGAATCTCAGGCGATTCTGTTGTGGTGGGTTCGAACGGTGTCCCTCACTACAGCTCGTCTACCTGGTCTGCCCGTCATCCGACTGTTGGGTTGACAGCATCGGGACGTCCCAAGGATCCCCGAAGACCCTATATGCCAGCTGCGACTCCGTTCGCGAAGTCGCAACCAGATGAAAAACATATCCGGGAGAACATTCCTCTCAGTTCCATGCGGGACGAGGATCCTCGGGAGGCCCTGCTGAAGTACGCCGACAAGGCCGAAAAGGACCCAATTTTCACCAAGGCTTGGAAGGAAACACAGCCCACACCCATCTATCGGGAGATCAGCGACGATGAAGAGCAGAAGCCGGAGAAAAAGCGGGCAAAGAGGTAGTCAGCGGGCAAAATCTGAGTAGAGTGTTTGCATATAGTAAGTATATTGGACAGATGGTGAAATCCAGCAGTCATTTCGACTTAGACTTGCATGAATCGGAGTCACGGAGATTTCTCGCGTAGTTGGACTAGTTCATGCTTGATGACGTTTGGACCGACAGGGAGAGAGGGTGGAGGAGAGGGTGGAGAAAGAGGCGCCTCATTCTTCGGATCGCGGTGTGATATCACGGCTAATAACTGCTTGAATTAGAAGTATAATGATGTCTGCTGTTCTTGGAGGATACAACAGCCTTTTCTGTACTCCGTAGCTTGATTCATCTGCAGGTGTGACTGCTCAGGTTTTTTGGTCTTGGAGTTAAGGGGAGGGAGAATAAATTACTATTTAATTTAGCCCCGAGCGACTCCTGGTCGGTTCGCTCGGCATCTTTCCACTCTTTCTCCCCTCCGCCCAGATCAACTCAACTCTTCTTCCGATCGCTCGATCGACTCTTACTCCCCTCAACTCTCACTAAATCCCCGTTCCTTACCTTTGACCGGCTCTTTGCTCTCGAGCTTCGTTTTTGCCTCCTCAGCGCGCCTGACTGGTTCAACAAGCGACTCCTCCCATATCTCCGCATCTGACCAACAACGAAGCTTAGGGGACCAAACACAGCATGCGGTGGTTCTCAGGAGCATGAACGACGGCTCAGGATATCAATCACCAGCGCAAGTTTGGTGAACTGACTAAAATTCCTGGCCTGGCGTTAAGAGCCCATTACATCTCCTCTTCAGGCTTGCAGCAGACCGCTGAAGCGGTCCTTTGATCCTACACAGACAATCCTCGGCGAACAATCGGACCCTCCGCTTATCTCCCCCAAACTCTCTTCCTCGACATTCCCGCTTACTCCCTCGGCTCCCTTACGCCGAGCGCTCGTTGCATATGGAGCACATGCGGGAGGTACCCCTGGCAGCAGGTCTGCTCACCACACTCCTGTCTTCCACCATTCCTTCGCCCACCGCTCTAGCCTATAGCTTGCCTTCTTCATCTCCATCTCTACCTTCTCCGACGACGAGTCCCGTTCACGATGGCGGCAACGGTGAGGGAGAACCAGGGGGCATGCACGAATGGTCTTCCTTAATTGGAATCGTGACGGCGCTGGTTGGCAACGTGTTGATCTCCCTGGCGCTCAATATTCAACGCTACGCGCACATTCGAATCGATCGGGAATGGGAGCAGGAAAAGTTACGAAAGGAACTGGACTGGAAACGCGCCCACCAAGGCCATGATAACACCAGCTTGACTGGGAATTTCGATGAATCCGATCTGGGCGAGAGTGAAATCAATCGGGGCCGGGGCCGTGCACCTCTTGAAGACCGCTACAGGGACGAATCCCCGGACTTTGTACCGGAGGACGCACCGGCTCGTTCTGGTTGGAGCCAGCGGTACCGCGACGATGACGGCGACTCGCAGGATCACACGAGGGACTCTCTGCTGTCCGACAACACTGTCCGGCCGGAAAACGAGGGCGACCGCCGTAGTGGCCGCAAATCCTACCTTCGCTCTCCGTACTGGTGGGTCGGAATCGTGCTCATGTCGGTGGGCGAAGTGGGCAATTTCATGGCCTACGGGTTCGCGCCAGCGTCCATCGTGTCTCCGTTGGGAGTGGTCGCGCTGATTTCGAACTGCGTCATTGCACCCTTTATGCTCAAGGAGAAGTTTCGGCAACGTGATGCCTGGGGGGTTCTCATCGCCATTGCGGGCGCAGTGGTGGTTGTGATCAGTGCGCCGTCGTCGGAGGAGAAGATTGGGCCTCACGATATCTGGGTCATGATAACGCGCTGGGAGTTTGAGCTCTACTTAGGTCTCACGGCTGCGTTGATTGTTGCGCTGATGTGGGCTAGTCGCAAGTATGGACCGAAGACAATCTTGATTGATGTCGGGTTGGTCGCATTATACGGTATGTTCTCGTTGTGGAGGCCTTGGTGGATGATCGCTCATTATCTATGCAGGTGGCTATACCGCATTGTCAACCAAAGGTGTTTCTTCTCTATTGACATTCACTTTTTGGCATGTGATTACGTTCAAGGTCACTTATCTCCTTGTCTTCATCCTCATATTCAGCGCAGTCATGCAGATTCGGTACATCAACCGAGCGCTGCAGCGCTTCGATTCAACTCAGGTGATACCGACTCAGTTTGTGCTTTTCACTCTCTCGGTCATTGTCGGAAGCGCCATCCTGTACCGAGATTTCGAGTCGTTTACGGCGAAGCGTGCCAGCAAATTCGTGGGTGGCTGTCTGCTGACGTTCTTGGGAGTGTACTTCATCACCAGTGGAAGAGTTCGTAGTGACACCGAGTCCTCTTTTTCGGCCGACGACGAAGAAGAGGCTATTGGGCTGCTTGCTGGGGAGCGGTATTACGACCATTTCGACTTGTCGCCACCACCGGCCCCTCAAGCCAAAGCACATAAGCCGGGACGAACAGTCCGCAATTTCCAAGATGGGAACATGGACTCCCCCGCTGGGTCACTTCTCAGCCATGGTCTTGAGGATGTCGACGACAATTTACCCACTCCCCGCGGGGCTCTTTCTGCTGCACCATCGTCGCCAACGGGCTCCCTGCTTGCGGAGTCAGAATCCCGTCGCTCCGACGAGCCCACATCACCTGTGCATCCCAGCTCGCTTCTGAGGAACCCTTGGGTTGAGTCTCGGGGATCAACCTCGGCCTCAAGTCAGCGTCCATCTACTCCTCCAGAGCAATCTGTGCAGAATACACACGAATCACCATTCCTACTTCGCTTCCCTCCTGCACCTGGCGCAGAAGAATGCGAACCGCAAGACGTGCCTACTGCGTCAGCGGCTGACGGATCTCAGCAGAACGTTCGGAATGTTGTTGTCCCCCAGACTCCACCGGCACGGAGGCTCCGCAATTCCATCTCCAACTTCTCGCCTGGCGCCTTTCTCCCGGCAATCTCGTCTGGTTTCAGTGCGGTGGTTGCCGAGTCACTTCGTCGTGACGAGATCAGCCCCCACAAGGGCCGGAGGATTGGACGACGGATCGGCCGGAAGAAGCAGCTGAGTACGACCGTCTTGGACGGATACACTCGAAACCGCAACGCAGATACTCTGGAGACCATCCGTGATTTAGATGGGAGTACTGGGGCGGGCTTGACCCCCCGGTTCCCGTTGTCAGACGCCCGGCTTCATTCTACGGGTGAGCTCTCTACGGCTCCTGTGACTGTCGGTGTCGCCACTCCTGCTCTCGAATCGGAAGACGGAACTCGGACGCCTAAGCCCCAGGACGTGGTCTCGCTTTCGAGACTGCGAAGTTTGAGTGATTCGTGGAGCGGGGGTTTGGCCTGGCTCGGCGGTGTTCTGCACAGACCCGGGGCAAGGAGAGGGTCAGCCAATCCACCGCTGTCGGAGAACCCAAGGGATGACAGTGGTCTCGGGGCACCGAGTGACCCAGCCCAGCGGGGCCCTGAGTCTGACGCGCAGGTATAGACTGGAAGCTTTCAGGTGACAGTCACACACCGCTTGTTAGTACATAATTGTTTTCGAGTAACATATGGGAGGAGATAAGTTCACATAGCCTCAGCATTTTCCTCGCACATCATATAAGTTTTTAATAGACATTAGCATTGTGATCCTCGGGTTGAGGGGCGGAGCAGAAGGTCAGTTCTGTATGTACAATACTGTGTTTGCAGTCAATGGAAGAAAGACATGGTCACTGCGCCCATGAAGACGGTGGACTGATTGACAACTCATACGACTCACCGGAAAAGCATTTATTAATCTATCTACCTTGGTCTAGTTGAAGAAGGGCAAAGTGCAGGCAAGTTGGCAGCAGAGCGAGGGTCTCGATAGGCGGAAAAGACTGAGCAGACCCTGGCAAATTCCCCGGGCTTACTCCGGAGTAGACACTTTTTAGTTTCTCTCGACTGGGTAGCGACAATCCCTCACCCCCTCATCCTCTCCCTCTCTCCCCACCCTGCAATTTAGCCGTGAATATCACCCTGGAACTTGATTTCTCCATCTTCAATCTATTCTGCCTCCTCGGCCCGGACCACTCATCAATCAGAATTGAGAACCGCTTGTGCTTCATAGCTTCTGGGCCATTCATTCGTCTTCTCGTTCTCGCCTCCACAGCTCTGTTCCAAACTAATGATGCCATCGCAGCTGCTTCTCGTCTCCGAAACAATTGCCTGAGCAGCCTAAAGTAGCTCAGATCGAGACGCTGTCATCTCCGACTTCCATTGACGGCTGAACTCCACTTCAATTGCATACCGGGTCCTGGGAGCCCCGACTATGCCATGGAGGGGAATTTAAATACCACCCTTGCGCCTGGCCATTCAAAGGTCCGAGAACGTTGATCCCAGGACTGGCCAATTTTTCCCTTTTCTTTTGTCTGCAGCGTGAGAATAGATTGAGCGTCGGCTTGTCAAGTCAGCCAGCTCCTCTTTCCCTCACCTTTTCACAATGGGTGTCAGTCTGCTAGCCAAGGGGCTTGCGCTTCTTCACCTCTGCGCCGGTGTCACTGCCAGTAGCAATGGCTCAACACCGCTGTACAAGAACCCCAATGCGCCGGTGGAGGATCGTGTCAGTGACCTTCTGGGCCGCATGACCATCCACGACAAGACGGGACAACTGATGCAAGGTATGAGTCTTCCTCGCGGGTGATCCGTTAAATGTCTTGGATAATCTGTGCTGACTGCTACTGCAGGGGATCTCGCGAACTGGATGAACACCACAACTGGAGCGTTCAACTACACGGGTCTGGTCGCGAACATGGAAATGAAGGCGGGAGGATTCTACGGTACGAGTCCTTGATCATGCTGATTATCGCGATGGGAAAGCTGACTAGCGGGCAGTTGGATATGCGGTCCCGTGGGACTGGATGGTGACCAACATCAAGCATGCGCAGGACTACCTGATCCATAACACCACGCTTGGTATTCCTGCGCTTGTTCAGTCAGAAGGTAGGCTTGATGCAAAAGTTTTGGGGAGGATGTTGCTCACGGCTGCAGGTATTCATGGGTTCCTGGTTCAGAACGCCACTATTTTCAATTCCCCTATTGCATATGGTTGCTCCTTCAACCGTGAGGTGAGTGGTGGACACCAACTCCAGTGAGCCCTGCAGGCTAATGATCGATAACAGCTGGTCTCCAAAATGGCCAAAATCATCAGTCAAGAATCTCTCACTCTGGGCGTCAACCAGCTATTTGCCCCTGTGGTTGACCTGGCCCGTGAGCTGCGGTATGGGCGGGTAAGCTCATGACTTGGACATAGGCTAGGCTAGGCTTTTTAGCTAATTGATTAACAGGTCGAAGAGACGTTCTCGGAGGACCCATACCTTGCTGGCGAGATTGGCTACAACTATGTGCAAGGCCTGCAGAGTCTCAACGTTTCGGCCACTGTCAAGCATTTTGCGGGCTTCAGTGCCCCTGAACAGGGGTTGAACACTGCGCCAGTTCAGGGAGGAGAGCGATATCTTCGTACTACGTAAGTACAGCTAACAATCTTAAGATTTATGCTGACATGATGCAGCTGGCTGCACTCATTCAAGCGTGCGATCATCGATGCAGGTGCATGGAGTGTCATGAGCGCATACCACTCGTGAGTTTGATGCTTTTGGGAACAAGATTCCTTGCTTACATGCATCTAGCTACGATGGCATTCCCGCTGTTGCCGACTGGTTTACCCTGACAAAGGTTCTGCGAGAAGAGTGGGGTTTCAAGCACTGGGTTTTCAGCGATTCGGGCGCTACTGATCGACTGTGCACCGCTTTCAAGCTCTGTCAAGCCTCTCCAATCGACATGGAAGCAGTCACCCTGCAGGCACTCCCTGCTGGTAACGACGTTGAGATGGGTGGTGGCTCCTTGTAAGTATCCTAGGTTGGTAACCTGCGAGAGACTAACCCTGTCTAGCAACTTCCAGAAGATCCCGGAGCTTGTAGAGTCCGGAAGGCTGGACATCGAGACTGTTGACACTGCTGTCTCGCGCATTCTGAGGGCCAAGTTCGAAATGGGTCTCTTTGAGAACCCCTTCCCTGCTGCTCCTGAGTCGGAGTGGCACAAGTTGATCCACAGCTCAGAGGCGGTCGAGCTCGCTAGAACCTTGGACAAGGAGTCTATCGTCTTGCTGGAGAACCACAACAAGACCCTTCCTTTGGACAAGAGCGGCAGCATCGCCGTTATTGGGCCCATGGCCCATGGCTTCATGAACGTGAGTGATTGGCCTATCTCGGCCCAGAGCATCTACTAACTTATATACAGTATGGAGACTACGTCGTTTACAAGAGCCAGTACCGCGGTGTAACCCCTCTGGACGGCATCAAAGCTGCTGTTGGCGACAACGCCACGATCAACTACGCCCAGGGCTGCGAGCGGTGGAGCAACGACCAGTCCGGCTTCGATGAAGCCATTGCAGCGGCCAAGAAGTCGGACGTGGCTGTTGTCGTCGTAGGCACCTGGTCTCGCGACCAGACCGAGCTGTGGTCCGGTTACAACGCGACGTGAGTTGCCTATTGCTTGCATGTAATCCCGAGACGTCGCCGCTAACCACCAACAGAACCGGCGAGCACATTGATCTGGATAACCTCGCCCTCGTCGGTGCCCAAGGCCCGCTCGTCAAGGCTATTATCGACACCGGCGTCCCCACCATCGTGGTCCTCTCCAGCGGCAAGCCCATCACGGACGTGACCTGGCTCGCGAACTCGACCGCGGCGCTCGTCCAGCAATTCTATCCGTCGGAGCAAGGCGGCAATGCGCTGGCCGACGTGCTGTTCGGCGACTACAACCCCTCTGGCAAGCTGTCCGTCAGCTTCCCGCGCTTCGTCGGCGACCTCCCGATCTACTACGACTTCCTCAATTCGGCGCGCAACATCGGCCCGGCCGGCCACGCCTTCCCCAACGGCACCCTGGAATTCGAGAGCCAGTACGTCCTGGGCGACCCCACCGCGATCTACGAGTTCGGGTACGGCAAGAGCTACGTCGACTTTGACTACGGCGCCGTCACGCTGAGCCAGACCAACGTGACCGCCTCGGACACGGTGACGGTCCGCGTGGACGTGACCAACACTGACGCCACCCGCGACGGCACCGAGGTCGTGCAGGTGTATGTGTCGGATGTGATCGCGTCGGTGGTGGTGCCGAACCGGGCGCTCAAGGGCTTCGAGAAAGTGGTCATCCCGGCTGGCACGACCAAGACGGTGGAGATTGATTTGCAGGTGGAGGACCTGGGGCTCTGGAACCGCTCGATGCAGTATGTCGTTGAGCCGGGAGCGTTTGCGGTGTTGGTGGGCAGCAGTTCGGCGGATATCCGGGGGAATGCGACGTTTTATGTTGAGTAGGTCTGATGCGGATGGGTGAGTGGTACAGTGGGTGGCGGCAATCACCGGGTCAATTGCTTCGATACCTACCCTGCTTATTGATTGTTCGCTCAATCACTTTCTTTGAATACTTCTATTAAAGCTCTTGTGATGAGTGGCTCTAGTTGGTTGGGATGGTGGTTAGTTGAAGGTAGAAGTGTAGTCTACTGTCTGTCATCAATAAATAGCGCGAAACAGATGTTATTTTGCTGTCGGGGTGACAGGTTTTTAAAACTTTATTTGACGAAACGAGAAAATATCAGAGAGTAAATGATTCGAACCGGGATGACTTTGATCTGAGATCTAGACAGTGGTAGCCTCGGCATAAGTGAAGATAAAGAGAGATGCAACGGGTGCTGTTCGATCGATCCGATTGCCCATTACGTGGACCTGGAAAGAAACCCTAAATGCTCGTCTAGCCGTCCTGCAGCCATTCTCCTCTGGTTTAACGAGCTCTCCACCCTCCGCTCGCCGTTGGTTTGACCCCATACCGCGGGGTCATAGCTCAAAGACACAGCCAATAAGAACATATCCGCATCGACGATGTCTGCTCTCTCTCCCCGTGAGACGATCCAGAGATACAATCTCGCCTAATGCACCGCTTCCATGCGCTAAGACTGCTATTACCCACGAACTTGCAGGACCCATCAGTAAAGATGAACGAACGGCCCGATGGCGGGATATTCCCTTCCCTGAGCCAGTATTAGAATAGCATGAGTCACAGGATGAGTAACAGCGCTAGCCCCAGCTCTCGAGCGTGACTCCTTATGTCTTTTGGTGGTTGTGGAGGTGTTTGAGTAGTATGAGGTTGGATGGGTTCCTAATGAGCCGTGAGGGTTGGATAATCAAGATACAAGATATACTACTGGCAGTATGAGTTGAGATATCCATAACTTACTACAGCTATGATACCTACAGTACCTACAATGACTCACTGTCCATATACCTCGGCTGTCAGAGGGAGGAATTGCAGTGACAGATTGAATCCGGGGGGGTTGGAAGTCATCGACGTTCCCCCCGCAATCAATAGTGAATCACACAATCTTATCGAGCATCGACTATCGAACTACTTCTTCTTCTTCTTCTCCATCAAATGTGTAGCCTAGGTTACTATGCATTTCACTTGATATTGGTCCTAAGGTATAGAAGCTTGGTGGGGCTGGGGGAGATTCTGGGTGGTTATGGGTTATGGGTTAGGGCTGATTGGGTTGAGTGTGGGTCAGGTGTATAAAGGGGCACAAGGGTCCAACTCAAGTAAACTATAACTGGCAGTCACAAGGTAGGTGACCAGGAATCAAGCGTAAGGGAACACTGCTTCGAGGAACTGTAAAAGGCACGTACAACCCCTCCAAATACCCCAAAGTCGAAGGTCATGCGTTGGCGCCGGTGTAGGTGGATTGGGGAGGTTCGGGAATTTGGAGGGTGGTGGTGGTGGTGGTACTACTTAACTCTTGCTTCTACTAATTGTTTGGTTGGGTGGAGGGAGAGATGAGATGGAGTACGAGAGGTATGTAGTAGATATATATCCTGTCTGGTCGGTGGAGCATCTGAGATGGCATGCAGTGGTTATTGCTGGCCGAGCTCCGCCGAGTTAGGGCTCGGAGGGACCCGTTCAAAATATGTCATCATTGTCGGCGGCGGTATCGCCGGTCTCGCAGCCCAACACAGCCCTACATAAACTAAGTAACAAGGAGGTTCTCAAACAATCCGCCCTCCACCGCAAAATCGGCGCCACCATCTCCCTTCAACCCAACGCCTCCGCGCGAGGTCGACTTCGCCGGCTGATTCTGGGCCCGCGCGCGCGGGCGAGATCTACAATCGCGGCAGGATGTTGCAGACGTTCGCGGATTGCCCGAGGTGGGCGCAGGCGTCGCTGCGGCTGGCGAAGGCGGTTGGTCATGTAATGAAGCCATGCGTGAATCAGAATTCAATTGTTACCCTTAATGCAGCCTAGACTAGGGGAAATGTATGTTGGAACCAAGCGGTGCAACACCAGTAATGCAATAAACACTTTTACCTGAAGCACCATCGCTCAGGCCGGTCCTTCCACCTACACATCCTTCCCATCTGCTTCGTTGCTAGGGTCGTTCTCAGTCTCAGCATCTTTGGCCTGACTACCTGCGTCTCCCTGGTCTCCCGGGTCTCCCGACGAACTGGGATTTGCAGCCTGCGGCGTCGCGGCTCCGCCATGGGCAGCCTTCCCCCCCGGCGCCCGCCGGGTTCTGGCATTAGATACCAGACCTTTCCATTTCTCGCGGTAAAGCGAGAGATGATTCCGCAGCTTCTCGTTATCCCGTTCGATCTGTCTCATCTGCTTCTCGCTGCGCCGAACGGCCTCCTCCAGCTCCCTGATGCGCGGGTCCGGCTCGCTGGGCGAGGCCAAGTCCCCGACAGGCGACATCGCAGCCGAGCCTTGCGCTGCGCGGTCCGGAGAAAGGGCGTTCGAGGGATGCATCGCCTTGAGGGACTGTTGCAACGCGATCGACGAGGACTGTGCGTTGACCTCCCACATATGCAGCCGCTTGGACAGCGTATCCGACAGCTGCCGCAACGCCTGGTTCTCCATTTGCAGCTCCTCCATGGTCTTGGGGTTTAGGCTGGCGAGCTTGTCGTTGCCCCTTGCGCCTCTCTGGCTGCCTCGGACATCAGACAGACTCTGCCGGAGCTCGGGCGAGGACGGGGTCTCGCGCGCGTCCACGAAGTCCTCGTCGCCCTCGTCGACGCTGCTCCTGCGGGCCTCCTTCTCGGCTCGCGTCAAAATCCCCGCGTACGAAACGGTTCCACCAGTGGTAGGCACTACATAGAACGACTCCGCGGGATTTCCCGGCGTTCCGCCGGTGGTGTCGCGGATCGCCTGGAGGGCCGCTTTGGAGAAGATCTTGTTGATGTCTGGGTCTGCGGCATGGTGGGAACGGTCGGACATGGCGTTGTACCGGTCCGTGCGAGTGTCCGGGGCGGATTTGCGGTTGGCGGAAGATTCCGCATCGGAGCCCAGCGGCAAGCCGGCGAACGCAAGGGGCGCCGATATCTTGGAGATCAGCCCTTCAAACGTGGAATAGAACTTTTGGAACGGTTCTTCAGCCACAGTCCGGTTCCTCTGCTGGGACTCGGAAGGGTTAGACGGCGCAAACTGCTGTGAGGTGATATCGGTAGGACTAGGTAGGGGCGGGGTTCGGGGCTGGTTCGACGTCGATGAACGGCCCACCCGCTCTTTCATCCCCTGGGCTTGCATCCCGCGCAGTCTCGACTCGCTGGTTCGGATCTTGGCCGGCCCCTCGGTCATCTTCGCCCCCGCTTGCTGAGACGTGAGAGTAGGGGATGCGGGAGAGGAGCGACGGGGCTGTGAGGGAATGCCACGAGCCGATGCTAGGTTGCTGACGATGGACGACGACTCTCGTGATGGTAGTCGAGGGTGCCCCGACAGTCTAGGGGGTTGTTGCTGCGCATCTGTCGAGGTTCTTGTGCCAGCTTCCGCCGACGCGGGCTGGTTTGTCGAGGCAGGGTTGGAGGGGTTCTCATGCTGGAATCGGAGAATCTGCGCCAGTCTCTTGTGGTGTTGTTCCAGTAGCTGGAGGGTTCGGAGAGCCTATGTTGACGCGTGTGAGCCCAGCCCAATAGTGGGATGACAAGCCACGCACCTCTCGGTCCGAGCTGTGTTGGGCGGCGGTTGCAAATTCCCCCGCGGCCAGATCATGTTCCTCGCTGGCTGCTACTGGGTTTGACTTGCGAGTCTCAAGGACTGCATTTCGAGCATGGGTATGAGCCTAGATAAGCGAGCGGTCAGCTCGAGTTGGTAGTGCAGTGACCGAAGGGGCTGGGCTGACCAAAGTGAGAGGAGCGGCCTCCATGCCGGCTGCGGGACAGGATTAAGGTACTGGAAACTTGCAACTCCGGGTGATCAAGCGATGATCATTGGTCTGTGGGGATGATCAAGTGGTGTAGATTCGAGGACGGAGAATAGGTCCGGTGAGTTGGTAGGGAAATAATTCACTGATAAGAGGCAGTGGAAGAGGATGAATGCAATTGTGGGAGTGACGCCATCACTTTTTGCGAGGGGATGTGACGGTAACATTACCTTCCCACTGCGTCCAAATGCGTGAGAGACCAACAAGTGACAGGTACGAAGTATTGTATTGTACTGGGTATCACTGTATCCTGTACGGGGAGCATTCACTTGGTTGAACTGAGCTACTAATAATGTGTCAAATCGGACCCAAAGGGCTAGATGTCTTCTTCAGTCTCCACTACAGCTTAAAGATAGCTATAGATCGTATTCGTATGTACTCTGAGTACTTACTCAGTACTCTCCGTGTGGTGGCCTCAAAGCTCAGGCTGAGATCTTCTCCTCGTCATTCCCCCCTCTCTCCCCAATTCATCCCAAAAATCCACTTTCCCCTGATCCGGCTCTCGATTCCACTTCCCCCCTCTTTTCACTTCCTGCTTCTCCTTCTCGTCAGGTTGCATTTTTCGTCCGGAATTGAGATTCCCTGTCTCTTGCACCTCTCTTGCACCATCAGAAGAACAATCTACTGTTGCGGTTCTGCGAACCTCCTCTCCTCAGCAACTCTGTCTTTCCCGTTCCCCCTCATTTTCTCCAGGGATCTTCACTCCGATCATACGCTCCGACAATCTGTAGAGAGATAGACCGGTTCTACCCTCTAACATGATCTTTTCACTGTCCATAGTTTGATCCAGTCCTGCGATACTCTTTATTCCGCATACATCCCACCTCCCCCTTTCCGCTTCTGCCCTCATACTTGCCGCCATGGACGAATCGCTCCTCTCCGACCCCGTTCCCCCCCTCTCCTCCGACCTGCGAAGCTTAAGCTCTTCCGGTCGCACCAAAACCACTCCCATCGACCTGGAGACCATGGCCAGCTCAACGCGCAGCAATGGCCGCTCCTCTTCCATCGACTCCAGCTCCGACAGGCCCAAATCACAATCCGGCGATGCGGACTCCGCCAAGGCAGGCTCCAGCGGATTCTCCAAGCTACTAGCCGCGCGTCGTAACAAGAAAAAGAAGAAAGACGCCCAAAAACAAGCAGACGAGCTGCCGACTCAGTACGAGCTGGACGACGATGAGCACATCCAGGAAAGCCGCTCAAACGAGTCGCGGGGCGCTAATTCTCTCGCTTCGTCCTTGATCAACGACCTGCCGCCTCCTCCAGACCACGACGCCATTAATCTCCTCACCGACGATTCTGAGCCTGATCGGTGAGTGATGCTTGGTCGCAGGCGATGATATTAGCTGACATCTATCCCTAGGACGCCACCGCTGACCTCTCACAACTCACATAGTGGCTTCTACACCTCGTCCTCCCCCTTGATCAAAACAACCTCCGTGGAAGCTGACGAAGGCGCTCAGGGAGACCGTGAATCTATAGTCAGTGGTCCGAGCGCTGGCCCCGAGTCCATCCCTGACTCGGAACGCTCAAGGCCCACGAGCCAACACGGTCATACCCTCAGCGTGCCAGCAGCCGGAAAGAAGAGAGGCATCTCCCCCGGCCGACGCTTCAAGAATGCCTTCACTTCGAACCACGAAAAAAAGCCTAGTCGAGACCGAACAAACTCAACATCCGCCGCGAGCACAAAAAGCAGGAGTGGTAGCGCGTCGGCCAAGAAGGCACCGGTCATCGTTGAAGATGAGCCTGAGCCTGTTCCCAAAATCCCCGCCCCGATCAGGACAGACTTGAAGGAGCATAAATCGCTCTCCGCCCTGGAGGCGCCCGCTCCCAGAACGCCTCCACACACGGCAATCCCGCAACCTGCAACCACGGTAACTCCGCCAACTCCCCGGACGGAGTTTCCTAAGCTTTTTGCTTCTCCCGATGTGACAGCCTCGCCCGATTCGATACAGTCGAGGGAAGGGGTAGTGGTCAGCCCCTCCGGCAACATGATCTCCCACCGGCGCGTGCGGTCTGCCTCCGCTGCGAGTCATAAACCGAGCAAGCTGTCGAACTCGGTGTCCGCCATGGCTCCCACTTCGGAGGAGAACAAAGCAAGCAAACCTCCCCCAAGCGCTCAGCAGTCGAGCTTTTTCTCGTCGGTATTTTCTGCTGCGCAGAATGCCGCCTCGTCTCTCAGTAGCAGTCTCAATGCACAGTCGAAGGGTCGCAGCGTCAGTCAAGCGATGCCAGGAGAGTCCGACGGTCGCCCTGCCGAGAAGCAGGAAAATGGGACTCAGCCGGAAACGCGGAAGTCAGAAGAGAAGAAACCGATGGCTGTTGATACCTTGGGATCCGGCAACCTGGATTTCAGCCACCTGGACATCGCAATTCCTCCTGGCGGATCGGTCTCCACCCCAGATGGGGTGGTTATTACAAAGCCAGACCTGCCGGATAAGCGCAAGGGCCCGGGCGTTCTGCAACGTGATGAAGCAGCTGCCAGGTTGGAAGATAGCCGCGCCGCTCGTGCCGTGACCATGGCTTACGAGCAGCCGGCCGGCACGTCTCTCGCCCCGCCAATGGACGATGGCCTCGATGGTCAATCCAGTACCTCGCTCACCAGGGAAGGGACTGGGGATCAGACGACGCCCAGCGGTAGTGTGGTCGAAGGTGAATTGGGAGGCACCCGGCCGTATCGGAGCGGCAGTATTCGAAGCCGGATGGTTCGTCGCAGAAACCGGGGCTCATCTGGAGCTACCACCTCCACTATCGGTGCTATTGGTGCCAGTGCAATAGCCTTAGGTGCCCCCGGGGCCAATGCGAGTGTACCAAGGCTAACCGGGTTCGCCGTTGCCAGCAAAAAGCGTAACCGGGACTTTCACCAGCTGTTCCGCAGTGTTCCCGAGGATGACTACTTGATCGAGGATTATAGCTGCGCTCTGCAGCGCGAGATTATCTTGGCGGGTCGGATTTATATTTCTGAAGGGCACATCTGCTTTTCCAGCAATATCCTCGGCTGGGTGACTACACTGGTCATCAGCTTCGATGAGGTCGTGGCAATCGAGAAGGAGTCGACTGCGATGGTCTTTCCGAATGCAATTGCTATCCAGACACTGCATGCGCGACACACCTTCCGCAGTCTTCTTAGTCGAGAGTCCACATATGATCTGATGGTCAATATCTGGAAGATCAATCACCCCGCCCTCAAAAGCTCAGCGAATGGGACGAGGGTCACCGACGGCACTGGAGACAAGACGGAGAAGGCTGCTGGAAGCGATGTGGAAAGTGACGAAGAGGATGAGATCTATGATGAGGATGAGGAAGGCGACAATGCCGATAGCATCTTTGAAGGAGCCACCAGCGTTCACGGCAGCGAGAAGTCCGTTCCTGCGAAGACTATTAGTCGCCAAGCCTCGGGTCTTCTCCCAGGGGCCAACAATGGACAGTCAGCATCGAACGGTGAGGCCAAAGGCAAGTCGACGCCTAGTGATGGTGACTCGGACTTCCCTGGGCCAGCCAGCCACCCTCCGACTGAGTTCACCGATCCATCAGGCCAGTATGACAAGGTGATCAAGGATGAATTAATTCCTGCTCCTCTAGGCAAAGTCTACTCCTACATCTTTGGTCCAGCGTCAGGCGCATTCATACCCAAGTTCTTGGTCGAGAATCAGAAGTCTGGCGAGCTCCAGTTTGAGGGAGGAAATAAAGGTCTCACCAACGAGAGCAAAACCAGGAAGTATTCGTATATCAAACCGCTCAATGGATCCATTGGGCCCAAGCAGACCAAGTGTATCAGCACAGAAACCTTGGATTTCCTGGATCTGGAGAAGGCGGTGCTGGTCACTTTGAGTACCCAGACACCGGATGTTCCCAGTGGTAATGTTTTCTGTACGAAGACCAAATACTTGTTCACCTGGGCGGCAAACAACCAGACGCGGTTCCTGATGACCTGTACTATCGAGTGGTCCGGAAAGAGCTGGCTGAAAGGTATGTCGACATGTCACAAAGGGGTGAGCAGATATGCTGACATGACTAGGTCCTATTGAGAAGGGTGCCATTGATGGCCAAACCACTTTCGGAACCGAACTTGTCAATGCTCTCAAGGCTGCAGTTGCCCCTCGCGGTCGCGCTGGCGGTGCTAAATCTGGCAAAGGCAAGGGCCGGCGCAAGAGGAGTGAGTCCGCTCAGGAAGACACTGCGGCAGAGGCCAAGGCAGCAGAGCAGGCCGCAGACAAAGCGAAGTCTTGGGGACCTCTGGAACCGCTGCATGGGCTGCTTGGTCCTGTCTCAGACATTGTCACGCCTTTGTTGGGCGGCAATGTTACCATTGTCATCCTTGGCATTTTATTGCTTATGCTCTTCTTCCGAGGGTCATCCCCATCCACGGCGTCGCACGATATCGGATGTCCCGGGTACTCTCTGCCACAGCGTCTAGCTGCCTACGAGGAGATGTGGCGCCGTGAGGAGAGTGAGCTCTGGAGCTGGCTCGAAGACCGGGTCGGCATGGATGGGCTTGCCTTTCCCACGGTTAGCCAGCCGGCCGGTTCACGGACGCATCATCTGTCGCGGAAGATGCAAGGCGAACGCGCTCTTGCGAGCAAATTGAGTGAAGAAAAGATGTCCGATCTGGAGATGGACCATGCGATTCGATCCACGCGCGAGCGGCTCGATGCGCTGGAGAAGATCCTTTCCACGCGACGATCAGACGCAAAACCGGTGGATGGAGAATCGATCCACCGCGAATTGTAAATATGTTGGGTCCCCACAGACCGTACATGCCTGCACCAGGACAGTTACTATTGTTGACTAACCATTGTCTCTCGTTATTTTTCTTATTTCATGTTTGTTCAGCGAGTTGGTGCGGGGAGCACCTTATTTACTCTTGAATTGGAATCAAGCTGTCTTTGAGCATGACGATCTGGGATTCCTTGCTTTTCGACGCCGCCGAATCTGTTGTTGTCATTTCTTGCAAATACATCTTAACTTCCGCTGAATTGTCGGCTCTGAGGCGCCCTGAACAAGTGTCGAGCGTGAGTTAAGTCTTTTTTACTGTACATGAGCCGACACCTTTCCTATATGTCTATACCGAGCTGGAACCAGCCTAGCCATTTCCTTGTTTTGCCTACTACCCTACTCACAATCGTTGTTATACATAGAAAACCATTCATGAATATAGTTAATTCCATTGACCGCTACTGAAACAACTTACCGCAAGTATCATCCGCAGTAATCAACAACCGATCCGTGCAACTCGAAATCATCGAAAGCACACTCCAGATCAACTGAATAAATCCCATCAAGAAAAGCCCCCTGAAGCCAAGCAAATCTCAGAATTGAACAACCCCCTCAAACAACCCCCAAGTAAGTCGTGTCAATTCCACCCGGGCCCCCCCGTTAACAGTATCAGCACTAAGTATGCACCCCCCCCCATACAACTTGAAGTCCCCCCTACAGGGTTAGTCAATTGGATTGGAATGGGGCGATCATGGGGAGCATGGGGGATCAATGGTAGTAAGGTTGCTAACTTTCGGGTAAGGATAATGTTTCATGTCGGAGCGAGGGTCTTGTGCTTTGCTTGTCTTTTATCTCTGTGCAACTAACTCTAACTGGATTGACTGGAGGAGGATCGGGTCAGTTGCTGTGATCTAGCTGCATGGCTTATCTGGAAGATTGGAACACTAGGTACAGTATTAAACTACGTGCAGTGGCTGACACATAAAAAGAATGTAGAAGTCAAGTCGTATCATCAGTGCCATTGGTATCAAGATGCTGAGGCGAGTAAAAAAAGCTAGTAAACAGCAAACGGTATATAAGCAAGAATCCAGAAGATGCCAAAATGCGTTGCATCGAACGAACTAAATAGCAAAATGCGCACGAGTTTTTGTGAAAGAAACGTGTTTTGCCCGTAGTGAGATGTGAACCCTCTGGTTTGAGTTCGTGGGCACTGTAGGCCAATCGGTATAACCCTCATTAGAACGGAGAAGCTTGTGAATGTATTATGGGTAGCGCTGAGCCTACTCTGGTCGTGGCTTCGTATCGTAGCAGCAAAATGTCCGCCCGTGAAAACTAGTAGCGTAGGTGACTCAAGCCACAGTCGGGAATGGTTCTGTGTCCTCGGTCCGCGACGAGTTGGAATGAGACCGGGTCAGAGGAGACTGCTCTTTGCTCTGCTCCTCCTCCTTGCGTCGCTTCTTCCGCATCTTCTTGATCGCTTCTTGCGTGAGCTCTTGCCGGAAAAGCCGCTCGACAACATCCTTCTTGCGGGTCCGCCGGTCGCCAATCATAATCAAAACACCGCCAGAGATGTTGCAAGTGATCGAGCAACACAGAATAACAGTCGTCAACGCAAACGGACGCACGTGGTAGCTGATGCCCCAAGTGCAGGCACCCAGCGCAATCTGGAACAACGAGTGGCAGTCTAGTAGAACCACAATGGCGATAAGCATACGCAGCGGAAAGGCATGATGAGTAAAAGTCTCGTGCGGTTTGTAGAACGTGTGCGAATTGGCAAGCTTGGTCTGGTGGTGAATCAACTTGGCCTGCTGCGCCGGGTTGAGCACGCTGAACTCGTGTTCCTCCTCTTTCGGCGTGTCGCCGAACTCGACGTCCACGTCCTCCTCTCGGCGCGATGGCAGGTCATTCTTGTCCATGAGATCGGGCAATTGCCGTTTCCGACGGATCTTCCACGTCAAGAAAGTATAACGTGCAATGAAAATCATATGATACGTGTCGATAGCACGGAACGGGGCAAGGCCATCACCCATGATCGCGAACAGGGCTACGAGCACATTGTCGATGACGTTGATGAGGTACGATTGTCGGCCTCCGACGTTGATCCAGCCTAATGAATCGGTTAGTGTGATCCGAGCAGAAGTGGCAAACTACAGACCAATCAGGAACAACACCCATGCAAGACCGAAAAGCGTGATCAACGTGGCATACAGCGTGACCAAGAATCCCAGCGCTAGAGAACAATGCGTCAGTAACCGGTAGTACAATAGCGGAATCGAACACGTACGCTTCGAAACATATTTCCCGAACCCCTTCATAGAACGCTTGAATTTGGACCTCCGCGAATGCAACATATGCCGGACATGGTCGTTCAATTCTTCAATCTCCTCCGTAGACCAACCGGCCAGATTGCTACCTTCGGGCAAGACAGCAAATCGAGCCTCGCCGCCGTCATCAATCACCGAGGTGAGAGTGTGCTCGATTGATGGACGAACCGCGGGCTCCCGGCCCTTCTCCTCAGCTTCGTCTTCGCCTTCATCACTGGTCGACGAGTCGAGGTTCCTGAGCGGCGCGGGTGGTGGGGAAAGAGTATACGTCTGATTACGATTGATAAAGGGCCCCAAGTTGGGGACGAAGAGTGAGTTCTGGACATTGGTAAGGGTGGAAAGTGCCGACACTTCGGGATCTGCAGCATACTACTGTTAACTAGTGGGGCGTGTGGGGGTAAGTTGTGCACGGCGACTTACCGATCACATCCAAGATATCGACAATATGTGACCGATATTCGTCGCCTGGCTCTGCCGTCTGAGCAGGCGCGCTCCCACTCACTGTCGATGCACGATTCCTTGTGAAACGGTTCGTGGAGACCCCGCCAGACCAACGCATGAAGCCGCGGCTCCCTCGTCGGGGTATTTGTAACGATTCAGGGTTCTGCTGCGGCAGCGGCGGTACCGAGTCAGCGGCTGGCCCTGGACTCTGAGGAGAGGCCTCTTCATGGACAGTGTGCATCTGATCTCCGGTTGCGAAACGGGTGAGGAGGACTGGGTTGGGAGTATTCGACCACCGACCCGGTCGCGGCTCGGAATTGCTGCGGCGCCGGTTTCCCTGCCAGGCATCATCCTCGTCATCATCCGGATCAGACCTGGACGGGGCGGGGGCATTCTGCGAGGCTAAAGGTCCATTGAGGGGGTCTGCATTAGACTGTGTTTGTTGAAAACGAACATTGTCATAGGAAGGGAAGCGTTGAAGTCTGATGGAGGGCCGTCGCGACCGCAACGAAGGTGCCCGAGAACGTGCTGTATATGACGTCGGTCGGACTTGGCCGGGCGGAGAAGAATCAGAGGCACCAGAGACAGGCTCAATAGAATCCATTGCAGGCCAACAGCGACCTGATGGGGTGGAGCTGAAAGACAGTAGTTATACAGAAGGATTAAGCAGACATGAAAGAGAGATTGATAACAGAAGAGATGAGGAGAGATTGTGGGGGGTGGGTAAGAAAGGATGGATGGGATTTTGGGGGGGGGCGAAAGAATAAGAGAAAGAGTAACTTAGGCGGGCAGTGGAAGAAGAATGGGAAGTGGGTGTTCGGAAGGGACCAAAGCTTAATTTATCCAACTTTGATTAACCCCAGACCACCACGGGTGAGTGGCAGCATTGACCCTCATTAGGCCGATACGAGGTCACTCCGGAGTATTATCGACAATATACACAGTACAAAGTACAAAGTACACAGTACAAAGTACAAAGTACAAAGCACAAAGTACACAGTGCACAGTATAACAGTACACAGTACAACAGTACAAAGTACACAGTACAAAGTACATAGTGATCACTCAGGGCAGGTCGTTCAGCATGTGTATCGCCACACAATCTCTCTAGTCATTGTCCAAAGAGCACAATTCAGTAATCCGTTATCCCCCCCCCCCCCTCCTCCTCCTCCTCCTACCAATGAGGGCATGTCCATCTACATCTTCTCATATATCCTCATATATCGTGTCGTCCATTTCCATCCCTCTTGATCCTGCGTCAGCGCCAGCATTTAGCAATTGTATTACTATCGCTGCCGGCACATGTTTTCACGCCTGTCGTCGCAATTCAGCTATTCGTACTTTGAATTCGAATCTCTGGTTCGGCGTCATCTACATGGCAAGGACGAAGATCACAAAGACTGTAAGCAAAACAGCCCAGGCGTCCACTCCGAACCCGACCCGCCTCAATGAAAGGGTTGGTTCTGCCACACACCGACCAGTTCTTTGCCGATATGGGTGCGAAGCGAGTCATCTTGCGCGGGCTACGAGTGCTCTAGTCGTTGCACCTCTTCAAGACCCCACCTTCACCCAGCATCGAGATTCTAACATCGGCATTGCACAGCACAGGCAGCAATGCTAGCTACGGAGGATACTCGCTGGGAGCAGGTTCTGCTAACTACCTTTGAAGCAAAGAAGCACTCCAGTTGGAAGGCGTCTGCCAGCACCGTTCCCGCTCCACCTAGTCGTGCTGCTCCTGCATCTTCAATCTTGGCCCCTGGTAATTACATCCCTGCGCCGTCTACTTCTAACATGGTTTCAGCAGCAGATCCGGAAAATACCCCCACAGGCACGAAGCGTCAGGGCGAACAGCCAATTGACCAGGTTGTCGACCTACTATCTCCCGTCTCATCCATCACTCTCTTACCTAGTGAAGATGTCGATGAATACGGTAGCCCGAAACGTCGAAAGGTCCATCATCTCTCCAAAAAAAAGACATCCGTCTCTGCATGAACCGGGAGATCTCCCATGATCTCTTGCTGTTGAAGATGGCAGCGCACCCATGATGACATCTCAGGGCTTCGCCGTTCGTCAGAAGGCAGGTAGAAACCTTCGCAGCAGCACATGGCCCAAGGCATCAGAAGGGGGACAGGGTGAACTCTCGCCTACGGCTAAACCGTGCAATGAAGAACACACGTCGATAACCATGAAAACGGTTGCCACACGCAAAGGCGCGCAGTAACCCTTCGCCATTCGCGAAGGATGCTGTCTTTGACCTTCTCTGAGGAAGAGCTTGCAAGAGCAAACTTTGCATGTGTTTTGAGAGTCAGCCTCAAGCATATGTCGTGACAGCTCCATGTTTGTAGGGTAAGGGTAAGAAGCCATCGGGTCAAGTCGGCGGTCCATAGTTTATGACCGTTGCTTAGTTATTGGTTAATTGCAGCGAGGATCCCCCGGGCTGGACCCGAGAGCTTAATCGCATTTTAGTCCATGATTTCGTGCATGAGGCTTCTGAGAATGCATCAACGCGAGGCTAAATTGTTGCAAAGATGAGCAGACTGGGTGACTGGCGACGT
Source organism: Aspergillus saccharolyticus JOP 1030-1 (assembly GCF_003184585.1). Lineage (NCBI taxonomy): Eukaryota > Fungi > Ascomycota > Eurotiomycetes > Eurotiales > Aspergillaceae > Aspergillus > Aspergillus saccharolyticus. Next base: position 627 of record NW_020290649.1, on the reverse strand, counting down.
TTGATGACATGGGCGGAGGAGGGGTAAGTTACTGAGGGGTAACTTCCTACGCATTCCGAGGAAAGTTCGCGTTCGTGATAAAAGAGACTCCACCGCGGGAAAGCAGGGCAGCCAGAAAGACAGTGGAGCGATCGGGGGGAATTCAAGTCTGACTAATGAAAGAACCACTTAACGTTAACTAAAGGTTTACTAGTTTCGCCATTGACCATTAGCATAGTTGAACCTAATTGTCAAAGGAAATAAGGATACCTTAAAATATAAAACAAGGAGCGAGAGGGAGAAGAGGATCCTTGGTGAGGGAGAGGAAAGGAGAATTGTTCCTGCCTGAAGGTGGGATTGACGCAGTAGTTACTCCGTAGACAGTGAAGAGTGAGTCAAGGGCAGGAGTGATGTCAGACCGTCCACCGCCTAGACCGCCCGACAGGAAAGTCCACGTCGGGCGTCTATTTCGGGTATAGTCGCTTAGTCCCTTCAGGCATCTTTCAGGCATTTTTGATATCTTCAGGCAGTCTCAGGCATATTAAGGCAGCTTATTACCTCATTTGGCTTAGTTCCACCATCTTCCCCGTCGCCTGCCCTTTTCTCTCACCTTCTCCTTGTCTCGCCGCCCTCGTCGAGTCCGTCCCA